>NC_060011.1:303227-603954 GCF_912999745.1 Papilio machaon
TCTTATCCAGGTTCGACTGTTTGTTTGTAGGTTTTTCTAAAGGACCCTCTAGCATAATCCAAATACCTACTTCTGTTAACAAATAAATTTCAGTTTACTTCTACGTTATTTTTAATGGGACATTTTACTTTGTTGCTATGTTTAATTTCTTAGTTAACAATCTCACAGGTCAACGTCCTGATCTCCTTGCACAAAAACTCGTCTTCCCATTTTTGACAAATTTGCAGTCTGCAGTGCCCAAACAAACAAGAAAATAAGTACGCCCCGTTTACGATGCCTTAAATCTGGCTGGAACAGTATAAAACCGAACGTAAAATAATCAACTTAAGGCGAAAGAGAATAAACAAGTCGGGTACATTGTAACTCGTTTTTAACCCTTTTCGTTTTGTTTTTCGCTTCAAAGATTTTACTACAAATGTTGGAAAAAACACCCAATATATATACGATGTGATATATTCACATTTCTAACACAATGGATTTAAAACAATAACATATAATTGTGAACAACGAGGTAGTGATTATATCAATGGTATATCTTTATGATACGGTTTATAACTATGTCGCATGGTTTTTAGTCACATATACATTGCGTTATTATCACAGTTTGGAAACAAAATTCTAAAAAAAAACACACTTATTTGTAATTCTTTTTAAGTCGTAACAAGAAATAAATAGCAAAACTATATCTTTAGCTGTCACAGAACTTTGTGCGGAAAAGGAAAAAGTATATTAGAAAATTTTGTCGCTTTATGCTAGAGCAGAGATCCCCAAACTATTTTGGACAAGTGACCCCCTTTTCCAAAATGAACTATTACCTTAGACCCCCAAGGCCAAATTATCTACTTTTAAGATCAATTATTATTTTTTTTATATTAATTCTGTCTCCGCCTGGCTGGTTTTTATATGATAGATAAAGTAAATAAATAATGGTAAAATAAAAACTAATAAATATACTACGTATTTACGATAAATACATATATATAAAACCTAAATTACACACTATACATACATACATGAATAAATAATCCTAGCCAGACGGGATTCCCTCGGCAGGGGAGACCAGACGGCCAAGGGTCAGGGAGAAAGGGAAAGAAACCGGCGGACAATTCGTATCGAGATGTGCGTATCGAGAAGCACCGCTTTCTGCATTTGAGCTCGGAGCACACCGTCCCAATTATTATTATTATTATTCATTCTGATTTAGGTTATTAGAAGAAGACAGACTGAAAAATAACAATGCTTTAATTTCGATATCGACCCCTTTGGGAATCCCTGTGCTAAAGGAAAAACAACGAGAAACTTCGTGTAATAATATGTTTCCATAAATCTAGCTTTAACGATTGCTGCAACATATGCTGTGTAGTGATGCGATCTTGTTCTACAAATAATAAACTGGAATCCTCTCAGTCATAAGGAAGAACGGATTGCATTTCCCCAGACAAAATACAGAATACTTCCTCAGTAATTACAGCTATGAAATGCAACGCCATGAAATACTACCGCTTCTCAAAAATATACCATACGACCATAAAATAAGACATAAAATTCCTTAACTTCGCTACAATAATAATTCACGTAAGCCAGCGTAAAAGTCTTTCACAGACAGGGGTAAACAGGGGACGTGGAGGCGAACGGGGGCTTACAAGCAGGGGGCGTTACTGCGCTTCCGTGGAAGTTTCACGCAATGGAACGTCGCGCTTTTCATGCATACGATGCTCGATTGATATGTTATAATTAAAAATGTTGAAAGTCTTTACATGAATATGGCTTTCATGAATTCAATCTAGACTCCGTCAGGTTGAAATTTCACTAAAAACTTTTAATATTTTCAGCCTTAATCAAGAATGCATACATAGGTATAAAAAGTATCCCTGTATCAAAAAGTTTGCATGTAAACAAAACTCATATTGAAAAAAGACTGCCTTATGAAATATGATGCCATTGAGTTGGAGTTCGTTTAAGTTTGATCGATGCGGTAGCCACCGAGGCGCCACTGTCGACTCCCATTCGTTGCAACATCAAGTTAACGTAATAGAGTGCTGGGGATGCAGAGAGGGGACAGATGTAACGGAACCATTAGTAAAAGGAATCAAGATTTTATTACAGTTTTATGAGATTTTATTTATTAGACTTCCATTAGTTTGATAGAACCCCTTACACATAGTCTATGTCGGATAAATTTTGAATATTATTCCTTAGCTATAGTTTGGTCCGCGTGAAATAAAAAAAAAACTTATGCCTGAATGTTCTTGCAGACTATATTCTACATCATGCCAATTTTAAGTGAGATCCATGAAGCCATTCTGGAGATACCTTCTAACAAACATCCAACCATCAATCCAAATTTTCACATTTATAATATTAGTAAGATAAGTATCCTTAGGAATATATTATAGTATATAACCATTATATATTACCTTATTTAATTTTTGAACTCCAGCGGTTCACGATCATTAAATTTGCACGCAGAGAGATCATGTCAGCGCTTGTAGCATGAAGCGTTAAAATTTTACACCCGAGTCATCTCAAGTGTCTTTCTACTTATAAATATTTTCTACGTAATTACGAACCCCTTATGTACTCATGTAGACAGTAAATACGGTCTTAGATTCGATGTTTGTTTCAACAATTATTTGTGAAAAAAAAGGTGTTTGGCTTTTGAAATTTTTATTCCAATTAACTCAATTTTACCTCGACATTTGGAGATTTTTTTTTATAAATTTGAAAATTTCAGTATCATGGATATTTGAAATTATGTTTTCTGTGAGAATTAAGTTAAATGCTTATGTATGTTAAGACTATAGTTTTTTTTTATAATTGCACAGAATTGATAGGCTATAAATGTTATTGCGTGTCTTGTTTGCCAGTATCTAATAACAATAGAATTACTCTATTAACATAATAAATGTGTTGTTTTTCCTATCTCCATAAAATGATTTAGATGTGATAAGGGAGGTCAAGGCAAAAAGGATATGCCTGGCGCCCAGAACTCGTCACCCGGCGCCCGCTAGGATCGATACGCCTCGCTCGCAGACGCTGTACGAAGATATATTGATTTGTAATTAACTACAGTGACGTCATTTCCGCCTTTATATTAAACATCCAGTCTAAATACGTTCTGATAGGATTATAGCGAAAATTATTTCGGTTAATGTGATAGATATTTATGTAAGATAACAAAGAATTAGAACAGTGTTTCCCAAAGTGGGCGATAACGCCCCCTTGGAGGCTTTTGAAACCTAGGAGGGGACGATAAGGGGCCTAAAAAATGGGGGGCATTGAAATTAAATAAAGTAATGAAATTGTGGTTTTTCAGTTTTAGGGCTGAATATAAATTAGGGGGCTCTGAAATATAATTGATTTTCAAAGGGTGCGGTGAAAGAAATAAATTTGACAATCACTGAATTAGAATATAGAAGTAGGAAAGGATAGACTGGTCTTTCAGACGAAATACAGTAATAAACTTTGATTTACAAACATTATTTTATGTTTGTTAAAGGTACTGGAGACAATTAAATAAATATAATAGAAATGTAGGAAGCCTTTCCTTGAGTGTGCAAAGTGTGTAAATAAACAGATTTAATAAACATCAGCAGTTAAATGTATTAGCTTTATTGATTTTCTATAAACACAAACAACATACAGATGGTAAGGTCTCTGGTAATTTACCTAGATTAGTGATGTGTGCAACTTCAATGTAAATGTAACATTTATCTTTTAAATGGTTTTATCACACAGATATTTATTTTATTTATACTTTCCAAGACTAATATAGAGATTAAAGGATAGACATTATTTAGTAATTTTCAATAGTTTACCTCTGTTTGAAACTCATTTGTAAGACGAGAAGATTTTTTTTAAATCGTCACTTATTGAGATGAAGTAGTCGCAAAATTCTTTTCTAAGTAATAATTCGAGATAAGAATTATCTTACTTTCTTAATAGTTCTATAAATGCGAAGTTTAGATGGATGGATGGATTTTTGGATGAAGGTATCTCCAGAACGGCTCCACGGATCACGAAGAAATTTTGCATGGATGTTGAACATAGTCTGGAAGAACACATAGGCTACTAATTAGAAAGAAAAAAAGAAATTTATGTTGATTAGATATACAGTAAGTATCGTAGATACAATAAGTGTCTAAAAGGATAAGAAAGTCGTGCCAAGAAATAGTATTTTCGTATCGTAAATCCGGCGTCGCGACCGGAAGGATACGGTCCTGGCTCGTAGTCTCGATAAAGTTTTTAACTAATAACTACGGAGGCTGTATCTCCGTAGTTATTACAATTACAGAGGCTACGTATGACACAATAGTCTTCTCTCATAAATATTAAGAAGTGTGTTTGTTGGGAGTTCTGAGGACTGACACAGAATGTTTCTGTCAACTCGATTTTTATAATTAAAAATTGATGTGTTCTTTATAAGTTTGAATGCATAATATTGGCATAATATAGCTGTTGGTTTCGTTTAAAAAACTAGAGTATACATAGTTTGTTAGAAACAACACAATAAGGTAGTTTCAGACAGTTATCGTAGTAAGCGGTGTTGTACTCACACGAGAGTATTACGATTTCTGAGTACAAGTACAACAGGTAGGCGAGGTGGCAGTGAACTCTGTAATTGAATCGTGAACCGCTGGCAATGTTCCAAGCTATCACTATCACCTTGAGATTGTAGACGAGGTATTCTTACTGTAGACATGGGATTTTCATAGAAACGAAAGATATTAAGGATTTAGTCTGTAAGACTAGGAATATCGGTTCAGCTGAAAATGTACTAGTATTTTTATATAATAAGATATGTTGGAATCTTTCAGGGGTTTTAGTCATTTATTCATCTGTTTTTGTACTGTTTTTGTACTGTTTTTGTACTGTATTTGATAGGATTAATTAATTAATAAACTGTAATATTTTTTTGATACTTTATTTAAAAAAAAACAAAGCAGATGATTTTCTAGTTTGCTGATAGTCGAATCAATTCTTGGTATTTTAGCAGTGTTGTTCAACAAAAGGTATACCATAGATGTGTAGAGTAGTATAATCTATCTATATATATATAAAAGAAAGTCGTGTTAGTTACACTATTTTTTACTCAAGAACGGCTGAATCGATTTGACTGAAAATTGGTGGGCAGGTAGCTTAGAACCAGGAAACGGACATAGGATAATTTTTACCCCGTTTTCTAATTTTTATTCCGCGCGGACGGAGCCGCGGGTAAAAGCTAGTATAGAATAAGTACAGTAAGGTAGTTGTGATTGTCGTGGGACTTGCGTGCGATGTGACCACTTCTCTTATTATGTTATTGTTTGCAGCGATTTTCATTTGCTATAAATAGATGTGCTTGGCACACAATACGTGCGCTAAAGACGAGAAAAATAATATAGTAACTGGATATACAAGTGAATTATATGTTTTATGTTGTTTATACAGAGTATATATATGTTTGGTGACGGTATGTGTGTTTGATATGTTCATACATCTTTCAATCTCATTTATATAGTTAGATTTTTAATATCTCGATACGCTATCATTGTTATCACAAAAATGATAGTTTACATCTATCTATCTATAAAAGAAAGTCGTGTTAGTTACACTATTTATAACTCAAGATCGGTCGAACTGATTTAGTTGAAAATTGATGGGTAGCTGATTGAGGTAGCTTAGAACTAGGAGACGGACATAGGAACTTTTTTATCTTGTGTGCATTTTTTTTATTCCGCGCGGACGGAGTCGCGGGTAAATGCTAGTAGTATTTTGTAAATTGTTCTGTTTTTGAATCAATTTACGGCCTTGTCGCGCTTTTCTTTTGTCATTGTATTACTTATCCTTATGTGCTCTCCATCATTGTTAAGCGAACGTCTGCCGCTACAAAGAGAGCCGCTTCAAATGGAAACAATACAATATCAACGTACAGACAGACAATCGAACGTATTGTGTGTTAATGCAGTTGTAATTTGTTGGCTTGCCTTTGAATCGCGACATGTTTGTTTTGGTTAGGATTGAAAGCTAATAATGTAACCTATAGATATAAAACATAGCTATAGTAATATTTTATTTTTAGTTAGTAGTTCCCGTACGGGGTCCATTAAATTTCATTAATTTTTGTTACACAGAATAACATTGTTTATATTGCGTAAAACGTTTAAATATGTTAAAATTAAAATGCTCTAATGATAATGTAATGAAGGGTTTCGCCATTGACAGTGGATTACCGTTACCATGTCAACCATACACCTTTGATGTTATTGGCTTGCAATTTTTGTCCCTTTCTCGCATAACAATTTTTGTCAATTTACTCACCTCACTAACTTTAATGGTGTGAAAATATATAACCTAAAGCGTGTTGTAAGTATAGGGCTTTTTATTACAAAAATAATTATTTAATAATATGTCGTGATTGCTACTATCGTACGTTATAAAGAAGTGTGTGTTAACGCTTTATTATTTTATTATAGGTACACTGAACTACCATTTTTGATATAATAATTTCGATGGTAATTATTTCCGTTCACTCCAAAAATGGATTAAAACTGTAATTTCTAATCATCTCTTGAATTGTGTATCTGTATAAAGTTAATTCGTCTATTTAGTATACATCAACAATGTCGGACAACGCACACTGTCCCGTCTTGCATTCTAATACCAATTGACCGTTGAATAGCTTCCGCTACACAAGAATACAAGAATACCTCTACTCTCATAACTCAAGCATACATAGGTGTTCTAAAGCTATAAATTAGTATGCTATCGATCGAAGCTCTCAATTTGTTCGCAGTATAATTAACGCACCTCAAATTATAACTATGACGAAACTATTCACTAACCAAGAACCGCACAGAGTAATGCTATGTAGAGGTTTTATAATTCTTTTTGGCATACACTAGCTGTTGCCCGCGACTCTATCCGCGTGGTATTTTAAAAAACTTAATTCTTATTGAAGGCTACTTAGCTTAAGCGTTCTTCCAGATTGTTATACATCAGTGCGAAATTTCATCAAGATCCGTTGAGTCGTTTCGGAGATACCTTCTAAGAAACATCCATCCATCTATCTTTCAATCAGTCCTTGTATCCATATAAACT
This sequence comes from Papilio machaon, assembly GCF_912999745.1. Classification (NCBI taxonomy): domain Eukaryota; kingdom Metazoa; phylum Arthropoda; class Insecta; order Lepidoptera; family Papilionidae; genus Papilio; species Papilio machaon. The sequence continues at coordinate 310,308 of NC_060011.1, forward strand.
TTCCCTTTATAATATTAGTAAGATTGCTTACATTAGTATAACATATAGAAAGGTACACAAGACAGTCAGGATTTAAAGAGTTTTTGATTGATGTGTTTTTTTTGTAATCTATTTTGAGTCTGGCGGTTAGTTAGTCTGTGCTGAGGTCGCTGCCCTACCAGGTGTAAAGGAAAACCTTTGTTGGTGTTACGGGCAAGGTTCTCTATCAAATATTCAGTTCATTGGAATGGTTCAATGTTATTTAATTATAAGGTATATCTTCACGACTGCATATAATGGGATATATGTATTTGATAATACGTTGTGTTTTAAGGTTTCGTTGGTCGTTGTTTTTTTAACGGAAGTGAGGCAGGAAGTTCGGGTCGATGACTTACAGTTACAACATTTATTGCCTTTGTTTTGATGGACGTTGACAGTTAAATAGTAGTTTACGTTGCCGTGAAATATCTCCGAAACAATTGTACAAAAATATACAGCTGTCTTTCTTTAATCGAGAAGAATGAACAAGCTCACCAAAATTTTAATGATTTATTGGAACAAGTAAGTGTCTTTCGGATCAAATATTGTTGGATAGTGTGGTAGGATCAATCTGTATTTTTAAAAGGCTGTTTATCGCAAAAATTGCTGACACGGGTATATAGTACGCCTAATTTTGGTCTTCTTTCCCTTCCCACCTTTTGTTATGAGGAAGGTGGATTGAATGGAGGAGGTGTTGCATATGAAGGGGAAGTATTCTCTTTTTGTGCGTCTCCTCCTCCGTCGTTTAAATGTAGTCAACGCATATGCAATTGTCAATGTTTATGTCGAAGAGTCGCTTCGCCATTTCTATTCAGGTGGCCGCTTGTTAGTTTGCCACCTTGTATATGAATAAAATAGTATCATGGATATATTTATAAAAGTTATACATTCAAATCAGTCATAGCATTAGTAGCTGATTGTAATGCGGCCTCCGCTAGAGACCTCGACATTTAATTTACAACTTGGTTTGTCTCTACCTGATATTATTTCATCACTATTTATAACATCTTTCCTTTCTATTAATAAGAAGCAATTAAATTGTTAATTAATTCATGGATAATCGCTATTCGTTTTAAAATAATAAAAAAAACTAGTTTCAATTCTTCACTTTATGGTCAGCTGATTGTGATCTGTTTGAGTTTTAAATTTAATTGCATAAAGATATTTAAATAAATATGTGTAACTAAAAACCACCGTCGTTTCATTACTCGGAACTTTTCACGTGTTACTATGTTTTTATGTGAAACTTAATAATATCGAAGGGTTCTTCAATGAAGCCCGTTCACTTGTTCAGGTTAATTGAACTCGTGACGTCATCCGTAAAAATTCGTATCGGTTGTGCAATTCTATACGCTATATTTAACTATAGCGAGGCTACGACCATTGCTATGCTGGAAGACATTTACTCTGTATGTATCTACTGACATTTGCTAACGATTATGATTAAAGTATTTGTGAATGTATGAAATGTCCGCTCTATACATCATTTATTTAAATCTCTGTGGTCGTACCCCAGTATTAATCGATTAGAAGTGCGATTTTTAAACCCTCTATATTCCACATGCACTTGCGCGAGTGGCCACTTATCTTGTTGGTAATGACTTTGTTATCCAATATCGCGAGTTCAAAACCGTGGTCGTATTATTGCTGGCAAATTCGATGGTAGAGAAATTTAAGGGTACTCATAGCTCATATTTTCCGTCGAAATTTGACGAATTCAGGACCATAATTTACTTTATAGACTAATGTTAAAACTAGATTAGTACTTTGTATGATAGATAACCTTATGTCTAGACATTGTGTTTGCTGAGCTTTCGATGTGAAAGTTGATTTCAATTGGCTTTGCTGAGAAGTGTTACTTATGTGAGAAAGTGGGACCACGTTATGACATCTGTATGAATGTGAAGCTTGTGACTGATTGATTTATTGAACGGACTTACTCTGTATGAGGATAGATCGTACTACCGAATTTAGCTCTATGATAATGTCAGTGTTAAAACGGAGATTTAGTTGTATTTTCAGTAGTGCGGAAGTTAACGAGACTTTAAAGTTAACATTTCATTTGTTCCAATAGAATAGATTTAAAGAGATGACTGTATGATATTCTAAAAGTATTACAACAGTGGAATACCACTGTAATATTGACAACAAACTTCAACACTATTGTTATATCCCTCATTCAATGCAGTATTGTTTAAGCAGCTGCATGGAGTCCGAGCTTACTTTTAATTAACGAAACATTTAATTAACTGAGGCACACCTACTGACCTATATCGCCAGCCACATTATAAACCGCACCTAAACCAAGTTTAATTTAGTAACAAAATGAAATTTTTTGTTTATTTTGGAGTACAATTAGTATTTCTTGCTCACAGTGTTTGGTAAATTCGTAATTATTTGTGTAGTCTTAGGAAGTATATAAATATTTCTACATAATTTTACATAAACGAGGTATAAAAAAGCTTTGTTTTACTTGCGTGCTTAAAATAGCGTTCTAATATATGAAATAGTTTTATTCTAGCACGAAATTGTTACCCGAAAAGCCGCAGTTAGTCGCCCGTTACCCCGTATATACCCTAGGCACGATTGCGTGTTTCTTGTCCTTTGCTAAGCCTGGAGTCCCCCGCTTCCCCATTCCCTGTCCATACCCGGCTGATGTGCTGTTGTCACGGCATACAACAATTTCACCATACATGGAACTATTTAAAAAACTGTGCTGTAATGGGAGTTTTTAAACGTTAATTTAAAATTTAAGCGAGTTTACTGACCGTATGAAAGTGGAGGGGAGAGTGGGCGTGGCGCGTGAACCGAAGCTTGCGTTATCCCATGCACGGCGTAATTATGTTATTCGTTATTGGAAATTGTTGCTGTTGAACGTTTTGACAACGCGTATTAAAACACCTTGCTTTCGGGAGCAACAAAACTATTATGTTTTAGAAATTTTTTATTGATATATTGACATGTAATAGTTTAAAAAAAAATTGTTGCAATTTTGAAGTTGTTAACAAACCATGTTGTTGCTTCTGCTTGATGACGTCACACTACAGCCATCTCTCGTAGCAAACAAGTTGTTTGGAAGCGTGTAAAAGGCTCGCGTGTTTGCAGCGAGAGCACCATGAATAATATATCAGTCTGTCCGTCCGCCCACCTCACTTAAGACGCAAGGACGTCAATAGTTTTCAGACCAACAGAAAACAAGGTTTATTCTCACACATGCTGGAACTTTAGAAAATAGCTGAATAGATTCGAAATTGGGAGTCATTCAAACCCAATCGTTTACTATTGTGAAAAAAGACTATTAGACTATTCTGCAAAAGGTAGTAGGTACTTGATATGTGTAAGACGCACTTTTGCATCAAGTTACTCTATTATAAAGGTTGATAACAATTCAAAAAGCATGATTTGTGCATTGAAATAAAAAAAATATAATATATTTTGGTTACAACGGTATCGGTACAACGAGTTCCCTGTTTATTACTGCGCTCTACTAATCTACTATTGAATGTAAAGATATCTTTTCGGCGGCATTTTTCCTGCTCACCGCAGGGCATGAGTCAGTGGTCAGGAATGCTGATTGCGTAGCGGCCACAGGAAGCAGTTTTTTAGCAACGGCCACGATGCCCGTCGCGTAATGAGGCGTTTACGTTTAATTCAAACTTATTGATGTTGATGTGTTTCTTACGAGTCTGTCAAGTCTCCTTATGTGGATAGTATCTCTTTTGGAGGTCTTAAGGATTGCTTATTGAATTGTTTTATTGTTTTATTTTTATTGTTGGGGTTATTTTGGTGTATATGGAGGGGGAGATTTATAGTCTTGTTATGGAAAATTGAACTTTTTGTATATAAAAAACTTGATTAACCTGTACTGCTATTCGATACTATTCCATAATTATATTAAAGTGTCTGTGAGAGTTGATATTTCGTATACTTAATCATTTTAATTACTAATATTATAAATGCAAATGTTTGGATGGATAGATGGATGTTTGTTTGAAGGAATCTCTAGAAAGGCTCAACGGATCTAGATCAAATTTGGCGTAGATGTAGATCATAGCCTGGAAGAACACATAGGCTACTTATGATTTTTTTAATCCCGAACGGAAGGAGTCTCGGGCGACAGTAACCAGAGTTAATATAATTTGGATAATGAACGCTGTGGGTATGACGTCACCAGACTGCGGTCATCGACTATTAATAAATTACAGTTAATAGCTTGCTTTATTGCTCCCGGCACGTAATCGTAACGTGACCTCAGCGAGGTCTCCGATAATTACTGGCCAAATATGACTAACGAATTTAAAATGTAACTATTTTTATAAATCTGTAATAACTTTAAGGAAGTTGTAATGTTGGCTATGTGTGTGTTAATGCATTATGCGGATACAAATATTTATTACATTTCACGAAAGTTTTCAGATTTAGAGGATACTAGCTGTCGCCCGCGAGTCCGTCCGCGCGGAAATAAAAAACACTTCATTAGCCTATATGTTCAGCAGGTTCTGGAGATACCGTCAAACAAAACTTCCATCCATCTAAACATTTTCATTTATAATATTTGTAAGATTGATATAAGAATTCAATTTCTTAATGCAAGTAAACTTATTACATTTTACCATAAATCTGTACTAAACAGTTTAGCAAAGTCGGCTTGTTGGCGCCTCTTTGACTCGGCATGATTTATGCCTCATCTCAGTGGCCTATCATCTTCCCATTTCAAAGTATTTATTGCCTTCCGATAGCTGAAGTGAAGTGGACTGCTCGTATGATTTACAATATATAATATGAAACATAAGTATGTAATTATAATTCGTTTCAATCCAGACCATAGACAAAATTTTTCTAGCTAAAATTCTATTTTTTCTCCCATTAGTTAAAAGTGCAAATATCACTTCATTTTATCTCGCAATTTTGACAAAATAACTGAAAAAGTAAAATAGAGTAAAGGCCGCCATCCAAGGAAATTGAGGTTCCTCAGCTAACTTGTTTTGTTTTGGTGGTCGACTGAAATAAAATATAGTAGATATTTAAAATCTAAATTTTCTCCTAGTAAGTGGATATGTAGGTGGTGGAAGGCTTTACTTCATCCCCTCTATAGCTGTATACTTATCCCCCCTTTTTGCCGTACTGTACAACAAGTACCTTTCAATGTAAAACAAGAGCTTGCTTACTATGTACACGCATTGTGCTTGAGTAAAGACTACTCACCAATGCGTAGTCAATGAGCCGTGATAGTACAGTGCCGACTACTCGAACTCAAGGGTTCGAACCCTCGTAACTTGACAATGCACTGGAACGTTACATCGAATAATGCAACCAGCCCTTGCAATACCTACCTGTTTTCTGTTATGGAGGTAACTTAGCTTACCCAATTTTTTACTATAGAATAATGCTTAAGTATTCACAGATATGACAGTATCGGTTAGATATAGTAGATAGTAGTAAGAGTGGTGTAAATTGTTACCTTTGCATTTTTTTTATCTTACGTCAATAATCTAATGTGATATGCTTAAAAAGATTACTGAGATCATGGACGCTGCAAAAATAGAAAATAGTCGTTTGAAAGATTCGGACTTAAATGAGAGAAATATTATTTTACTAAAGTTTAATTTTTAAATCCTTTGATGTTGCATTTGTAGGAATAATTGTTTACAGCAACTGCCATTTTGAAATTAATGTTTGAAGTATATTTCATCGAGTTCATTTGTTTCAAAAAGATGTATGTAAACAGGATTTTAAAAATATGCCAGATATCCAATCAGAATATAGCTCCCTGTGTTAAAAAAAATGTTGATTAAATTTTTATAAAAAAAAGTTTCACACTTTGTTTACAAACGCTTTAAAAATAATAAACATACTGTTGTTCTTTTTATCAAGATAATTACAGACATGACAAAATGTTTTTTACATGTTGCATAGTGGAACACATTCAAACTATGCTTGTAGTTATAGCAATAGCTTGGGCGTTCTTCAAGCAAGCCGAGTACAGAAAGAATACATCAATGAACTGATATCGTTGTAGGGTTGCCCCGTGCACCTCCCCCCTCTTCACCGCTCTTCCCCGTGCCCTCCGTCCCCCGCCCTATGACCCACATTGCCCGCTCAAGAGGCTGCGGGCTCAATGCAGATGTCGTAAATACAAACACGTGCCACAAATAACATCTGCGTCCTACAACTTACTGATTGTTCTTTACAAATTTATAAATACATACTTAACGTGGGTTTTCACTGACTACCTGTACGAAAAGATATCGTCCTAGCTTCTCACACCAGAGCCTATATTATGCAGAGATTACGAATTTTTCTTTGGTCCGGTCCTGTCCTTTTACTCTGATAATGACCACTGCTCAAAGACATCTAAAACAAATGAAGATCCGTGTCTAAACCTCCATATTTTTTATTTATTGAGAATGTGAACTAGGCTAGCATTAGGTTAACAACATTCCAATGAAATTTATGAGGTTATTCTGTATATTATATTGTCTATGGTAGAGGCGATCGTATGTCAGAAATAGCGATGACCGTTTGATTACGTGTCTTTATCCGTGACTCTTGGTCCGGCAATTGGCACGAATTAGGGCCGCGACCCACGGTCGTCTTGTATGTTCCTATATGAATGAGGCCTTTTGGGATGAAAAGGTCTTAAAAGTTATTTATTTTGAGGTATTTTTCTAATGATACAGTTCTCAGTAAAAAGATGTCTCTAAATTTTCAATTTTTTCTCTCGTACATAACTGAAAATGGCAACTTTCTTTATAATTTACGTTTGAAAAGGCTGTCCTGGTCGTCTCAGGAACCGTCAAAGGCTACGTCTGTGTACACTCCGTCTAGAGCTAGATAGCTTTTACGTCCATTGTTAGGTCTGTTTACAAACACTAACTCAAACCGCCCAAGACTAAAGCTACTGTTTTGTTGTTTTGACGCTGGCATCTTTTCTACTAAAAGAATTGTTACATTGTTATAAATAAAAAAATAATGATAAATATTTGAATGGAAATATAATGCATTATCAATAGGTCTTAATGTGAATTGTTTTGGTCCGATTTTTTTTTTAAGTTAGGTTATAACTTCATCTATAGACTAACTATGTATGAAGCTATCTTTATTTCTGTTTTTCAAAAGATGAGAACGATAACAAAATGGTTTAGTACAAGAGTTTCAGCAGTGACAGCCCGCAGTATTGGTATTGTGTTATACGACAATCATAATACGACAATAGTAAGTCACATTCGTCATTTCCTTCAGTATACATTGTCATTAAATTTGCATTATATGTTGGTAGTAAACCGATGCTTAATGCTCTGACTGTACTTGGTTATTCATACTTGGTACTCAAAGATGCGTCATTGTCGACTGCTCAACCAATTAATTCGCCATTTAAGATGCGACAGGTAAATTACGCTCTGCCCACAATTAAACTCTAATGTTCAATATTGTGACTAAATACTTCACGACTTATATCGATGGCTCCAACGAATAAGGGCAAATGTGCAAATTGACAACTTTTCAGGAGAGACTCTCGAAGTTTCAACCATATAGGAAAATAGGCCGCATACGACCTTTTACTTCAGAAAAAAAAATTGTGAGCCTTCCTAGTGTTTTTATAACACTGTACATGTCAAAACAAATTTCAAGTACAAAAATACATTTATCTCTGCTCATCCCAATAATGATAAAAAGGATTTAAAGTATTCGTACGAGTAGTTGTCGTATTGCATTAGTAACGTTTGATAAGGTTCTGCATAGTTATGTGATAAGCTCTGATAATAGCTGATAAGACGTTTTTTTTTGTTAAATTTCATATTGCGCTATCAATACACTCTTTTATTAATTACTAAACGTTTTTTGATATGCTTTGTTACTTGTTTTTATGTAAATTTGTTTAATAACATGTTTAAAATATTGTCAAAACACTTGTTTCTTGCAGCACAACCGCAATAAACGGTAAATAGCAGTTAACTCATTGATAATTATCTTTGAGTGCGAACAATACGCACGGCTTCGAACCCACGACTGCATACAATGCGACAAGGTTGTTCCCACGCCACGCCACTATCGTATTGTGTACGGTTCTTGTTTGTATGCAATTGAAATTAATTAAATTTCATGAATCATCAATATTCAACGCAACGACAGCTTGATACCGGAATTTATTATTCTGAAATTAAACTGTTAATTCGTGCTAAAAGTACTTTCGTAATCTCCAGAATGCATATTTAGAAACCAGATGTACTATCGGGTAATCTGGCGGTATACTTTGAAAGTGACAGACGTTTGAACGTTTCGTAAGCATTTAAGCGATGAAGCGGGAACAATAACCAATGGGATGTAGTTTTTAAGTGTGTCTGTAGAAAAAAGGTTCGGTCATTGATACACGACTAATTGCTTTTCACTATTAAACATTCGTTGGCGTAATTCACTGCTTGTTGTAAGAAAGGGCGGAGTTTTGTCTCGTTGCTAGAAACAAGGCAAATTGTGTGTAAGTGGAACACCGCGAAGGGCCCTGACTGTACCAAAATATCGCATAAAACCTAAAAATGTTTTGTACCTACATAAATTTTAACGTCATGTTGGTTAATAGTCGTTTTTATTGTTATTTAAATGAGCAATTACTAAAAGTAATTTTCCAGTTTAATAAATGTAGACTGTACCTGTAGTAGTTAGTTTGTAAAACAGCGACAATTTAACCTTTTATTTTGAATCCATTACGCTCTCGAGCGGTCGCTGTGCCGTGCGGTCGTAATTTAAGCCGGCAGTGGAGTATAAAATGAATGGAATTACGACTCTCGTTGCTATAAAAGCTGACCTGCTTCTTAGAGTGCAGCTTTGTATGTTGCATTTAAAATTTTTAATCCGTATTTATCTCTTGAGAATTCTTTTTATGGTTGTTTTATATCTTCTAATAATTAGTATTTATTTTTAAAGCTTGTTATAATTTTTATATTGCACATTTAATTTCATCCGAACGACTCAAAAAAGAATTCAGATTTACTTTATTATGAAGTTTGTTATGTTTGTAGAATATATGTCAAAATGCAGGTCTGTGGTCTCTGCCTATCCCTCTGGGTTACGGGCGTGATGTTGTTGTCTGTACAATATGTTGTGCAATACTTGTACAATCGTATTTTTCTACAAAGCTAACAAGTTCTCTGTTCATGTGTCAATTATTCATGTTAATTTAAATACATGTCCTGTTTCCAGGCGGTGAAGGAAGCGCGGCAGAATGCCGGAGGGCGTGGCCAAGGAGGCCAAAGAGGCCAAGGATGACAAGAAGGGCAAGGGCAAGGAGGCCTCCCCCCGCCGCCGCCCCACTGGGAACCTCGCTAGAGCCAATGTCGAACTCCTCGACGGCTCCAAGATGGAGCTCGACGTCGATGTAAGTCCGCTATGTATTTGAAAATATAGTCGTGGGTTTCCTCAGCTCAAAGACGTTTCATTCTTCTTCATGTAAACATCCCTTGAATGGATGACTGAAATGAGGCATGTGAAAGATCGATCTTGAGTGCAAAAATCTGGTGCGTAGACACCATAGAGACTTTTATACGGGCATAGAGATGATATATTGATAAAATAACTGTTTGACGTTGTTGTTTCCAGAGGAAAATTCGAGGACATGAGCTGCTGGCGAAGGTGTGCGATGCCCTCAACCTGGTGGAGAAGGACTACTTCGGGCTGTTGTATGAGGATCGCGGCGACCCGCGCGTCTGGATTGACCTCGAGAAGAGAGTCTCCAAGATGATCAAACGTATGTCACTGCACTTTTATAAGAGAAGGAGGTAAACGAAACGCGGGATCACTGAGGTGATCATCGACGTCCTTGGATAGCGGCAATTTTAGTGAAGCTTCATATGTTTTGCCGGCCTTTGACCCTCTTATACTTTAAAGAAAGAATAACCATAGAAATGCACGACCGTAAAAGTGACATATGCAATTTTATCATACAATGAAACAGAAATAGTCTATGCTCTTGTATTTTGAGAGTTAAGAATATTTTTCTTCCATTGATTTCTTCCAAAACAAGTTAAGCTATTTCTCTCTTTATTTGTGTATTGTCAGGCGAGCCGTGGGAGATCAGGTTCGCAGTGAAGTTTTACCCTCCGGAACCGGCGCAGCTGCAGGAAGAGCTCACCAGGTATCAGTTGGTGCTCGCAGTCAGGAGGGATCTGCTCGAAGGTGAGTTAAAGAAAGACGAAGAAGGAAACAAAAGCACGAGGCTACAATTAATTGAGGAATTTCTTAATATTCCTTAAATAATTTAAATCCATACCCGTTTTTTTAAGTGGAAATGTTTTTGTTATACCTACTTTCCTCGTGTGTCGTAGGGTTTAATTTTATAGATCCAGCTCATGCAAGTCCTCACTGAGACATAAGCCTACAATAAGTTAGGGTTGACTAAGTTAATCAACCATGCTCGCCCACATTTAGTTGGTTGACTTCATACATCTTTGAATTTCTTCAGAGATGAGACATAGATATTTTTAAAGTGATATCTTTGTGTGCAGGTCGTCTGCCGTGCTCTGCGGTGACGCACGCTCTGCTGGCGAGCTACCTGCTGCAGTCAGAGCTGGGGGACCACGAGGAGTCGCAGGCGGGCGCCGCGCTCTGCAGACAGCTCAAGCTGGTGCCGCCAACAGCCTGCACTCCTGAACTTGAGGAGAAAGTGGTGGAGCTGCACAAGACGCATCGGTGAGACATTGCAACTAAAGGGACCCTAAGTGTTTATTTATAATTCTAAATCTACACTTAGTGGGTATACATTAAACGATAGCAATTAGAAAATTTGTCGTAGTTTTGTTTTTAAGGAGTCTTGGGTACTTTTTTGTTCAGAGGTCAAACGCCGGCGGAGGCGGAGCTGAACTACCTGGAGAACGCCAAGAAGCTGGCGATGTACGGCGTGGACCTGCATCCAGCCAAGGACTCGGAGAACGTCGACATCACTCTCGGTGTCTGCTCCTCCGGTCTGCTGGTGCACAGGGAGAAGTGAGTACCACACAAAAGAAGCAACAACGCACAGAAAGAAAATATTTCCCCTTCCTATGCATTCCTGATAAGAAAAGGGAAGATAATGGAAAGAGGACTAAAATTAGGTCTTCTTAGTAAGATTGTAACTAGTTTTGTATACTAATATAATTTGTCAGGTTACGTATCAACCGGTTCGCGTGGCCGAAGATCTTGAAGATCAGCTACAAGAGGCACAACTTCTACGTGAAGCTGCGGCCCGGAGAGTTTGAACAGTTTGAGTCTACTGTCGGCTTCAAACTCGCAAACCATCGCGCCGCCAAGAAACTATGGAAGACCTGCGTGGAACATCACACCTTCTTTAGGTAATACCTTGGAGAATCGCTTTTTAAATGTTGATTTTGAATTTTTAGATTCTCCTGTATCATGAAGATAGACCAAAATTATTTATTTTATTATTTAATGGTGAATATTTACTTTTGATTTATCGAATTTTAAGCATAAATTAGTGAATTACGTCATTACTTCTTCAAATGCTCTTCAAATAGAATAAGATATATAATAGAAAACGTAACTTGTACAGCTCTTTCGTCAGCTCATGTTAAGAAGTATCAAAAATAATTGAACTGTAAACGTATTTGCATTTGGCTTCATATATCCCTACCGAAAGGTTCTGAGTTTACCTAAGGGGGTTGTTGCTATGATTGTTTGTGTGTGTGTATGTAGACTGATGAGCCCGGAGCCGGCGGCGCGCGGCACTCTGTTCCCGCGGCTCGGCTCCCGCTTCAGATACAGCGGCCGCACTCACTACGAGTCCCGCGCAGCGCCGCCGCAGCGCGCGCCGCCGCACTTCTCCCGCACGCTCTCCTCCAGGAAACTCTCCTCGCGCAGCATGGACGGTCAGTACACGCACCCCCCACACACATACCCCCAGCGCCGCCGCACTTCTCCCGCACGCTCTCCTCCAGGAAACTCTCCTCGCGCAGCATGGACGGTCAGTACACGCACCCCCCACACACATACCCCCAGCGCCGCCGCACTTCTCCCGCACGCTCTCCTCCAGGAAACTCTCCTCGCGCAGCATGGACGGTCAGTACACGCACCCCCCACACACATACCCCCAGCGCCGCCGCACTTCTCCCGCACGCTCTCCTCCAGGAAACTCTCCTCGCGCAGCATGGACGGTCAGTACACGCACCCCCCACACACATACCCCCAGCGCCGCCGCACTTCTCCCGCACGCTCTCCTCCAGGAAACTCTCCTCGCGCAGCATGGACGGTCAGTACACGCACCCCCCACACACATACCCCCAGCGCCGCCGCACTTCTCCCGCACGCTCTCCTCCAGGAACCTCTCCTCGCGCAGCATGGACGGTCAGTACACGCACCCCCCACACACATACCCCCAGCGCCGCCGCACTTCTCCCGCACGCTCTCCTCCAGGAAACTCCTCGCGCAGCATGGACGGTCAGTACACGCACCCCCCACACACATACCCCCAGCGCCGCCGCACTTCTCCCGCACGCTCTCCTCCAGGAAACTCTCCTCGCGCAGCATGGACGGTCAGTACACGCACCCCCCACACACATACCCCCAGCGCCGCCGCACTTCTCCCGCACGCTCTCCTCCAGGAAACTCTCCTCGCGCAGCATGGACGGTCAGTACACGCACCCCCCACACACATACCCCCAGCGCCGCCGCACTTCTCCCGCACGCTCTCCTCCAGGAAACTCTCCTCGCGCAGCATGGACGGTCAGTACACGCACCCCCCACACACATACCCCCAGCGCCGCCGCACTTCTCCCGCACGCTCTCCTCCAGGAAACTCTCCTCGCGCAGCATGGACGGTCAGTACACGCACCCCCCACACACATACCCCCAGCGCCGCCGCACTTCTCCCGCACGCTCTCCTCCAGGAAACTCTCCTCGCGCAGCATGGACGGTCAGTACACGCACCCCCCACACACATACCCCCAGCGCCGCCGCACTTCTCCCGCACGCTCTCCTCCAGGAAACTCTCCTCGCGCAGCATGGACGGTCAGTACACGCACCCCCCACACACATACCCCCAGCGCCGCCGCACTTCTCCCGCACGCTCTCCTCCAGGAAACTCTCCTCGCGCAGCATGGACGGTCAGTACACGCACCCCCCACACACATACCCCCAGCGCCGCCGCACTTCTCCCGCACGCTCTCCTCCAGGAAACTCTCCTCGCGCAGCATGGACGGTCAGTACACGCACCCCCCACACACATACCCCCAGCGCCGCCGCACTTCTCCCGCACGCTCTCCTCCAGGAAACTCTCCTCGCGCAGCATGGACGGTCAGTACACGCACCCCCCACACACATACCCCCAGCGCCGCCGCACTTCTCCCGCACGCTCTCCTCCAGGAAACTCTCCTCGCGCAGCATGGACGGTCAGTACACGCACCCCCCACACACATACCCCCAGCGCCGCCGCACTTCTCCCGCACGCTCTCCTCCAGGAAACTCTCCTCGCGCAGCATGGACGGTCAGTACACGCACCCCCCACACACATACCCCCAGCGCCGCCGCACTTCTCCCGCACGCTCTCCTCCAGGAAACTCTCCTCGCGCAGCATGGACGGTCAGTACACGCACCCCCCACACACATACCCCCAGCGCCGCCGCACTTCTCCCGCACGCTCTCCTCCAGGAAACTCTCCTCGCGCAGCATGGACGGTCAGTACACGCACCCCCCACACACATACCCCCAGCGCCGCCGCACTTCTCCCGCACGCTCTCCTCCAGGAAACTCTCCTCGCGCAGCATGGACGGTCAGTACACGCACCCCCCACACACATACCCCCAGCGCCGCCGCACTTCTCCCGCACGCTCTCCTCCAGGAAACTCTCCTCGCGCAGCATGGACGGTCAGTACACGCACCCCCCACACACATACCCCCAGCGCCGCCGCACTTCTCCCGCACGCTCTCCTCCAGGAAACTCTCCTCGCGCAGCATGGACGGTCAGTACACGCACCCCCCACACACATACCCCCAGCGCCGCCGCACTTCTCCCGCACGCTCTCCTCCAGGAAACTCTCCTCGCGCAGCATGGACGGTCAGTACACGCACCCCCCACACACATACCCCCAGCGCCGCCGCACTTCTCCCGCACGCTCTCCTCCAGGAAACTCTCCTCGCGCAGCATGGACGGTCAGTACACGCACCCCCCACACACATACCCCCAGCGCCGCCGCACTTCTCCCGCACGCTCTCCTCCAGGAAACTCTCCTCGCGCAGCATGGACGGTCAGTACACGCACCCCCCACACACATACCCCCAGCGCCGCCGCACTTCTCCCGCACGCTCTCCTCCAGGAAACTCCTCGCGCAGCATGGACGGTCAGTACACGCACCCCCCACACACATACCCCCAGCGCCGCCGCACTTCTCCCGCACGCTCTCCTCCAGGAAACTCTCCTCGCGCAGCATGGACGGTCAGTACACGCACCCCCCACACACATACCCCCAGCGCCGCCGCACTTCTCCCGCACGCTCTCCTCCAGGAAACTCTCCTCGCGCAGCATGGACGGTCAGTACACGCACCCCCCACACACATACCCCCAGCGCCGCCGCACTTCTCCCGCACGCTCTCCTCCAGGAAACTCTCCTCGCGCAGCATGGACGGTCAGTACACGCACCCCCCACACACATACCCCCAGCGCCGCCGCACTTCTCCCGCACGCTCTCCTCCAGGAAACTCTCCTCGCGCAGCATGGACGGTCAGTACACGCACCCCCCACACACATACCCCCAGCGCCGCCGCACTTCTCCCGCACGCTCTCCTCCAGGAAACTCTCCTCGCGCAGCATGGACGGTCAGTACACGCACCCCCCACACACATACCCCCAGCGCCGCCGCACTTCTCCCGCACGCTCTCCTCCAGGAAACTCTCCTCGCGCAGCATGGACGGTCAGTACACGCACCCCCCACACACATACCCCCAGCGCCGCCGCACTTCTCCCGCACGCTCTCCTCCAGGAAACTCTCCTCGCGCAGCATGGACGGTCAGTACACGCACCCCCCACACACATACCCCCAGCGCCGCCGCACTTCTCCCGCACGCTCTCCTCCAGGAAACTCTCCTCGCGCAGCATGGACGGTCAGTACACGCACCCCCCACACACATACCCCCAGCGCCGCCGCACTTCTCCCGCACGCTCTCCTCCAGGAAACTCTCCTCGCGCAGCATGGACGGTCAGTACACGCACCCCCCACACACATACCCCCAGCGCCGCCGCACTTCTCCCGCACGCTCTCCTCCAGGAAACTCTCCTCGCGCAGCATGGACGGTCAGTACACGCACCCCCCACACACATACCCCCAGCGCCGCCGCACTTCTCCCGCACGCTCTCCTCCAGGAAACTCTCCTCGCGCAGCATGGACGGTCAGTACACGCACCCCCCACACACATACCCCCAGCGCCGCCGCACTTCTCCCGCACGCTCTCCTCCAGGAAACTCTCCTCGCGCAGCATGGACGGTCAGTACACGCACCCCCCACACACATACCCCCAGCGCCGCCGCACTTCTCCCGCACGCTCTCCTCCAGGAAACTCTCCTCGCGCAGCATGGACGGTCAGTACACGCACCCCCCACACACATACCCCCAGCGCCGCCGCACTTCTCCCGCACGCTCTCCTCCAGGAAACTCTCCTCGCGCAGCATGGACGGTCAGTACACGCACCCCCCACACACATACCCCCAGCGCCGCCGCACTTCTCCCGCACGCTCTCCTCCAGGAAACTCTCCTCGCGCAGCATGGACGGTCAGTACACGCACCCCCCACACACATACCCCCAGCGCCGCCGCACTTCTCCCGCACGCTCTCCTCCAGGAAACTCTCCTCGCGCAGCATGGACGGTCAGTACACGCACCCCCCACACACATACCCCCAGCGCCGCCGCACTTCTCCCGCACGCTCTCCTCCAGGAAACTCTCCTCGCGCAGCATGGACGGTCAGTACACGCACCCCCCACACACATACCCCCAGCGCCGCCGCACTTCTCCCGCACGCTCTCCTCCAGGAAACTCTCCTCGCGCAGCATGGACGGTCAGTACACGCACCCCCCACACACATACCCCCAGCGCCGCCGCACTTCTCCCGCACGCTCTCCTCCAGGAAACTCTCCTCGCGCAGCATGGACGGTCAGTACACGCACCCCCCACACACATACCCCCAGCGCCGCCGCACTTCTCCCGCACGCTCTCCTCCAGGAAACTCTCCTCGCGCAGCATGGACGGTCAGTACACGCACCCCCCACACACATACCCCCAGCGCCGCCGCACTTCTCCCGCACGCTCTCCTCCAGGAAACTCTCCTCGCGCAGCATGGACGGTCAGTACACGCACCCCCCACACACATACCCCCAGCGCCGCCGCACTTCTCCCGCACGCTCTCCTCCAGGAAACTCTCCTCGCGCAGCATGGACGGTCAGTACACGCACCCCCCACACACATACCCCCAGCGCCGCCGCACTTCTCCCGCACGCTCTCCTCCAGGAAACTCTCCTCGCGCAGCATGGACGGTCAGTACACGCACCCCCCACACACATACCCCCAGCGCCGCCGCACTTCTCCCGCACGCTCTCCTCCAGGAAACTCTCCTCGCGCAGCATGGACGGTCAGTACACGCACCCCCCACACACATACCCCCAGCGCCGCCGCACTTCTCCCGCACGCTCTCCTCCAGGAAACTCTCCTCGCGCAGCATGGACGGTCAGTACACGCACCCCCCACACACATACCCCCAGCGCCGCCGCACTTCTCCCGCACGCTCTCCTCCAGGAAACTCTCCTCGCGCAGCATGGACGGTCAGTACACGCACCCCCCACACACATACCCCCAGCGCCGCCGCACTTCTCCCGCACGCTCTCCTCCAGGAAACTCTCCTCGCGCAGCATGGACGGTCAGTACACGCACCCCCCACACACATACCCCCAGCGCCGCCGCACTTCTCCCGCACGCTCTCCTCCAGGAAACTCTCCTCGCGCAGCATGGACGGTCAGTACACGCACCCCCCACACACATACCCCCAGCGCCGCCGCACTTCTCCCGCACGCTCTCCTCCAGGAAACTCTCCTCGCGCAGCATGGACGGTCAGTACACGCACCCCCCACACACATACCCCCAGCGCCGCCGCACTTCTCCCGCACGCTCTCCTCCAGGAAACTCCTCGCGCAGCATGGACGGTCAGTACACGCACCCCCCACACACACACCCCCAGCGCCGCCGCACTTCTCCCGCACGCTCTCCTCCAGGAAACTCTCCTCGCGCAGCATGGACGGTCAGTACACGCACCCCCCACACACATACCCCCAGCGCCGCCGCACTTCTCCCGCACGCTCTCCTCCAGGAAACTCTCCTCGCGCAGCATGGACGGTCAGTACACGCACCCCCCACACACATACCCCCAGCGCCGCCGCACTTCTCCCATTACATAGACACCCCTCAATCCCTACACATACACGCACCCCACACACGCACCCCCACATACGAAAGAACCTATTATTCATGGATAACTCAACTAATTGAAGACCTGCAGATCAATCCACATGATTTATGTTTCAAGTTGCGAGTCACGAGACAGTGTGCGATGTAAAGAACACAGTCTTTTTATACGAGCTCCAAAAACATGATTTGACGTTCTGTGCTCTGCGACTCATAGACTAGCTTTCGCACTAGACTCCGTCTGGTCGGAACAAAAAAACTTATTTAGCCTATGTCTTCTTCCAGACTATATTGTAAGGATATTTGATGCAAAAGTATTTTAAAAGAATTAAACTAACAGCGAAATAATGAATTTAACTCTACTTCATAATAATCCTCGCTGTAGTATAAACTCAAACCGAACGTAAGTAAACAAAAATGTCAGACGTTCCGCAATGACGGATGGAAAGAGACTGCCTCGAGCAGCAGCGCACGCTTCCTTATAAAACCTTTTTTTTTGTGTGGCTACCCTCAACAGTCCTAACAATATTCTATATTTATGCCAAATTTCATCGAGATCCGTTGTGCCATTCCGGAGATACCTTCTAACAAATATTCATCCATACAACTAAACTTTCGCATTTATAATATTAGTAAAATTGCATTGAGTCGTGAACTGACAATTTGATTGTTGAGCCGCAGCTAAACTGAAACTGAACCGATTCAGACTTTTGAACGCATTTTAAATGTCGAATTAAAAAAAAATTCAAACGTAAAATCAGATCCGTTCACGTTAATTAATCTCATATAAAAATAGTGCAACAAAAATCTTCTTATAAAAAGCTTTTCATAAGAAAAATTAATTTGCATTTGAGAATGACATCTTGGAGGACGTTCAAATATATAAACTTCTTATTTTGATCATCGACTTGTTTGTATTAAATTATTTCACGAAACGATCTCGAAATAAACGTGTTACAAGAAAAATAATTCTCTGAATGACAATTATATTTGTGCCAAACCTGACTCAATTACTGTCATAACATCTGGCACACTTACCGTGGGTTTCTGAGACAATAATCCCCGTTTAAAACCTTATCTCTGTTAACAAAAATAACAGTCTTGATTTAGTTTTATACGTAGATTTTGGACTCAAAAACCAACTGTTAGAGTTAATAAGTTATCAGAAATATAAACTAAAGGTCTGCTTAAGTGACTCCGAGTACCGTATCAATGCTTAGTAGTAAAGTTTATAAGAATAAATGCATTGCATTTTAGATGTTTTATTTAAAAGTAAACAATAAGCGTGAAAAGCGTATTTTGTAACGTAAACTTTGCAATATTTCACGTGATTTCGAAATAGTATTTGAAGATTCTTTTAAAGTTTTCTATATTGGTTTTGTTGAAATATAACGAGCAAGTGAATACATAAATTGTACATACAAAATGTGCAATGTATTTTACTTTAAAAGTTAATGTTATCTTTGATGGTTGGTCAATTAAACGATTCCAGTATATTTTTCGCAGTATTGATTTAGTCTTTCATAAAACAGTGGTTCTCAATCTTTTTTAAATATAATAATATATTATTATAAATGTTATTTACTGCGTCGTAAAATTTACATGATATGGGAACTGATTAATTTTGAATTTTATTTTAAGTTACGATATATTTTATATAAAATAGGACACAAAATAAATTTTGTATTAAAAAATTATGGGAATAAAAAAACGTTAAAACGAAAAGATGTCAAGAAGACAGCAATTTTGAAAATATTTCACCAAATGTTCAAACGAGGAATACGCAACCCCGAGGTCGCAACAAAATTGAAACAATTATTTTTTTCTTTTAAATATATAGATATTAAAGGTTGTAGGTTTCTATTTCATTGCGAATTGAAATAAATTTGAATTCACAAAGAACTAGTTTAATTATTAAAAAAAATCAGTTAGAAATCTGAGAATTCGTCTCGACATTATTTTACGTTTAATTTTTTTTTTATATAGATATCATTCTTTTGTCGTTTATTTTCTTATATTGGCCAAAGTTTGAGCACCACTGACATATTTTACGTAGCGTCCAAAATTTAGTTACGATTTGAGTCATATCATACAGATGCAGTCTGATAGCTTTATGCAAGATGACATCATTTGCTAACAGACATTTGGCA
The DNA here is from genome assembly GCF_912999745.1 of Papilio machaon. Taxonomy (NCBI): domain Eukaryota; kingdom Metazoa; phylum Arthropoda; class Insecta; order Lepidoptera; family Papilionidae; genus Papilio; species Papilio machaon. Next base: position 329,904 of record NC_060011.1, read on the forward strand.
AAAACTCGCTAATGCAAGTTCAAGTGATGTCATTGTTCATTGTTGTTGTTTTCTCATTAAAGCAATCTTCGTATATATTTTATTTTATTTTATAATGGTGTATTAAATATATTTTAATGGTAATAACTATCCAATTATTTTATAACTAGCTGTCGCCCCCGACTAAGTCCGCGCGGAATTTAAAAACATAATAAGTAGCCTATGTGTTCTTAGAAACGATGTTCTACATCTATGCCAAATTTCATCAAGATCCGTTGAGCCGTTAAGGAGATAACTTCTAACAAACATCCATCCATCCATCCATCCATACATTTAAACATTCGCATTTATAATATTAGTAATATAATCAAATAATGCAGGAAGTAATAATTTGGTAAAACATGATCATGAAATACGAACGCAAGTTTAAATTTAAATACAATATTATTTCTATAGTAAATATTACAAAACAGACAGATTATATATGTATATATAACATTGATTAAAATCTATACTTCCAAAAACCTAGACCAGAATATTCGAAAATGTCTAGTCTATCATAGTACACATCTCGCATAACACCGTCCATTCATACTGTAATGAAGTAGCCGATATAAATACACGCTGAAGTAACGCACAGACGTAATCATTACATATAGTTATACTAGCTCGTGGTACGTTCAGACTTAGCTCAGTATCAGAAAGTGCGCGTGCTCAGATCTTGTGTTTTTAGTTAATTTTCGTATTGTTTATTAAATTAGTGATGGTGTTTAACGATTGTTGGAATCCTTCTTGTACATGTTAGTTATTTTTTTTTATTAAAAAAATATTATTTAGTGTTATTTGAGAGTTTTGTTTTGTTTGAATTGAGTTTATTTAGTGTTTTTTTTTTGTTTATTTGAAAGTGAAAAAATATGACAGTTTAATAATACTTCTATTTATAAGCGATGTTTATTTTTGGTAGCTTTTTAACATAAAAATGTAACTAAGGTTCAAGGTTAGGTTTTTTAAAAGTAATTGTTCTTTTATTTGATAGGCAATGACAGGAGTTAGTGGAATGCTAATTTTGCTCTAGATCACAAAAAATTATTAACTACTATAAAATCTGTTTTTAGTATTTCTAATCATGTAAAGATGTAAATATAAGATTCTCCGCGATTTGAAATGTAAACAAAGTTTAAATAAAAGTGAATATTTAGGTTCGATAATGTAATGTAAATAAATATATTTGTCAGTCTGTCGCAGCTGAGCACGATTATCTTAATTGATTTGCTAATTGTGTTATTTGAAATAAATATTAATAGCTATGCATTAACGTATCTTAAATCTGAACGTTAAATAATTTTGTTGCTGCTAAAAAAACAAAGACATTATTTGACGTGTCTGTGTGTAAGTGTGTCTGTGGCATCGTAGCTTCCGAACTGATGAACGGATTTTGATTTTGTTTTTTTTTATTGAAAGGTGAATTATAGATATATCTTATATATGAGCCGTTTATTTTGAAAGTGACCTAACTCCGTTTTTCAATTTTTTGCCGCTTACCATTGTTACATGTACAACTTCATGTTATTTATCAGTGAAGCACTTCAGATTGCTTATATTCAGAGAATATACGATACATTTTTTACACATAAGTTTTCCGAATTAATTGAATAACTGAGCCGTGTAGTTTGAAAGTGGCCCAACTCCATTTATATTTACATCAAGTTATTGTTTCATGCATCTTAAAACATATTAAAAAATTAAGAAGTGAAAAACACATCATAGCTTACAGTGACATGTGCACCGGGCAAAATAGAAACATTAAAGTAGCTTTAATGTGGTTGAAAATTGTCCAAGCTTTGGATAATAATATAGAAATTATAGATCATACATTTTTAATATCAGGACATTCGTTTTTACCAAATGATAGAGATTTTGCGTGCGTTGCGTGGTAGAAATGGCATTAAAAAAATAATTTACTGTACGTTCCCCAAGATTATTAAAAGTGTCGGAAGGGTAATAATTTTATTCTAAATGAAATGAGACAGGAAGATTTTGTATCGACAAAATTATTAAAAGACGCAATTTTTAAAAGAGTAAAAAATTCTGATGGAGAATCAGTAAACTGGTTAAGAATATGTTCAATGCGTTTTGTCAGAAATGAACCATCTAAAATTTTTTATAAGACATCCATGAATGAAAATGAAAATTTTAAAGTTCTGAATTTATTACCACGTCGGGGTAGCCTAGTAAATTGTTTTGTAATAAATTTATGTTTGTAATTTTCTATGTTCTGTAATTAAAAAATGTTTTGAATCGCATAAATTATGTTTCCGAAGTGTTTTCAACATATGCAAAACAAATTCCTTATTTTTTATTTTTATTTGAAACATCTTAGATTATGTTCAATGGACTTGGGCACCTTCAAATTTTATAATGAATCTGGCTGTTAATTTTGTAAGTGGCCCAACTCCATTCTTGATAAGAAAACGTACGTTATTTACTTAATAATTGCCACTATTTTAACAGGAACTTTAAATTTAACATCCTTAGATACGCTTAAGCAGTATGACTCCTTAGTATCTTATACGTATATTTTTAAATTCATTGAAACGCAAACCTTTCAATATCTCGATTTGAAGATAAATGGAGTTAGGCCACTTTCAAAATAAGCGGCTCATATATATAAAAGAAAGTCGTGTTAGTTACACTATTTATAACTCAAGAACGGCTGAATCGATTTGACTGAAAATTGGTGGGCAAGTAGCTTAGAACCAGGAGACGGACATAGGATAATTTTTACCCCGTTTTCTATTTTTTATTCCGCGCGGACGGAGTCGCGGGTAAAAGCTAGTATAAAAATATATCTACGGTATAGGAAAACTTGAAAATTATGTAATCAGATTTGAATGAAAGGTTTTCTTTTAGTTTTCAAAAGAATATTGTACCCAAGATTTATGTCTGGGCATTTTCTCAACGTCGTATTAAATGACGTAAAATCATCCACTCGATAAACCACAAACCGCATACGAAACGCTACTACGCTATTGACTCATACACGATCCATACATTTCTTAAATTACGTACATAAATATAATGAAAGTGTTTTCTGTTACCCTGGTACTCTAATCGCTTTCTAATTCTGTTAGGAAGTAATTTTTTGAGGCCATCTTATAAACTCGGATGTTTATATGAATGGATGGATGTTTGTTTGAAGGTACGAGGGGAGGTCCAAAAGTTCGCGGAATGGAGGGGATGGAGTGGGGATAGGGTAGCTCGCTTAGTGTCATACTAATTGGGCACTCATAATTAGTATATATATAACATTTCAACCCTATAGTGCCATTCGTTTACGAGTACTCGCCTGCTGAACAAGTCAATCCGGAAGCAAACTGCAACTATGGAGAAAATTGAACATCGCGCTGTGATAAAATTCCTTACCAAGCAAGGAAAAAACGTTCAAACCATTTTAAATGAAATGGAAGCCGTTTATGGAGATCAGTGCCCTAGTAAAACAATGGTTTATAAGTGGCATGGTCTTTTTAAACATGGTCGAGATTCAATTGAAGACGACTCTCGCTCTGGGCGGCCAGCTGACGCCACCACATCAGACATCGTCGAAAAAGTCGAAAAACTTGTACTCGAAGACACACGTTTGAAGAAGAAACAATTATCTGCATTTGTTGGAGTATCAGATACAACTATTTTGCGTATCCTGCACGACCACCTGGGCATGACAAAAGTCAGTGCAAGATGGGTGCCGAGAATGCTCACGCCGCTTCAAAAACAGCAGCGCGTCGACGCGTCTAAGCACTTTTTGGAGTTGTGTGGAGACGAGCCCGTGCAGATTTTGGAGCGGATTGTTACTGGAGATGAAACATGGGTTCATCACTTTGAACCTGAGTCCAAACAGGAGTCCATGCAATGGCACAAAAAGGGTACACCACCTCCCAAAAAATTCAAGGTGTCAGAATCGGCGGGAAAGTTGATGGCCACTGTTTTTTGGGATTGTAAGGGAATATTACTCATTGATTATAAAGAAAAAGGTACCACTATAACCGGAGAATACTACGCACTCATATTAGAAAAGTTAAAGGAGTCAATTAAAGAAAAACGTCGAGGAAAATTGGCCAAGGGTGTGTTGCTTTTGCAAGACAACGCGCCGGTTCACAAGAGCCGAGTTGCCATGGCTGCTCTGCACACACATGGGTTCGAACCACTTGTTCACCCACCCTACAGTCCAGACCTGGCTCCAAGCGATTTTTATTTATTTCCAAATTTAAAAAAAGAGCTAAGGGGAAGGAAATTTTCCGACGATAATGAAGTGAAGGAGGCAATTTCGGCCCATTTTGAGGCCAAAGACAAAAAATATTTTTTCGATGGTTTAGAAAAATTAATTCATAGATCGAATAAATGTATTAGACTTAAGGGTGATTATATTGAAAAGGAAAAATAAATTTATTGTTATATTTCATTGACAACCCTTTCATTCCGCGAACTTTTGGACCTCCCCTCGTATCTCCAAAACGACACAAAGAATTAGGGCATCGAAACTCGGTTCAATTTTGAAAACCCGGGTTTTCGGGTCTAAGAATATCAAAACCCGGGTAGACCGGTTTTTTCGAGCATTTCGATCTTTCCATTGAATTTTTTTAAAATACACTAATCTGCGTTTATATATCGATTTCCTACAATGAATACAAAATGTAAAGGAAAATAAAATGTCAATTTCTCGCAGGTCTTGGTCTGGCGGTGGCAAATTTTCAAGAGGTATATATATATTTTTTGGTTGTGCGTTTAATCAGATTAACAATTTCATTTATCATTTCATCACCTGTAGGCCGATAAAAACAGTTTTATCTTCATTTTCAAAGTTCTCAAAATATTTACCCGGATTAGTCAAGTACTGTAGTGTTGCTGCTTGAGTTAGTCTTCTTTTTGCGTATCGTTTGCCAATGCAGTTGCCATTTTGTGACTTTTTTTTTTTTCTCTTTATTTTTATAGGGACTTTGGTTCATATGAACATGTCAGTCCCATAGGAAACAACTTACAATATCATTACACATACATTTACAAGAAAATAACAACAACAAATAAAAGCAAATAATGATAACAAGAAAAAGTATTTACAATTTTATAAGGCCTTCAACACCATGCTGCGGACTCCGTCTGCTAGGTCCGACAATGGTTGGGCCAAGGCACACAGAAGTTCGCCAACATTGAGTCTCGACAAATTGTGCTTTCTAAATAATTCTTTTCTCTCATTTTGTGACTTAGTGGTGTCTTCATTTGATCCATTTTCTTCAAAGCAAAGTTAGGGAAACATCAGCTGTAAGTAAAGTTGCATCGCGTCGATATAGCGCCTCGATGACAGTTTTGATAACATCCAATATTTTATGGATATTTCTCCAGTCATCATCAGTAAATGCAATGTCTGTTTTTAAAGCAATTAAAGCTTTTGTAATAGATATTTTCAATTTCAGAAACCGACCTAACATGGCAGAAATGCTACTCCAGCGCGTTTTCCCATCTAACAGCAGGGAGTACTCCTGTCCAAATCAGCTCTGACATGTTTTTGAAGGACGTCATCGTTTTTTGTCGATTTTTTGAAGATTTTTACCACTTTTCGTACTTTTGATAGCAGTTCGTTGTATCTAAAATATGGTGAACTGAAAGACCTCCTCGTCATTGTCTGTAGAATTTGTGTCGTCGTTAAATTCTACAGTTCGCAGTCTTTGAGCCAATACTGATGAAGGTAAATCTTCATCCTCGTCAAGTTCGGCAAGCTGAGCGACGTTTTCCTCGAAGCCGGCATTGTGTTTGTACATTACATCCACAGTTGCCAGCTTAACAGCATGAGCGATGCATAGCTGATGGTATGACTTGAGGGACTTCCCTAATGCAACCACCCCCATATTCTTCCAACTTGGCCTAAATCAATTGTACGCATGAGGCTGCAATCAAGGACCTGTGAATTCGTATGAGACCTAGATTTCGAAAACTGCTATCCCTTCCAAAATTTGGTGAATGTAAAGTGAGCCCTATATAAGTTCTATTTTTATTAGATGTCCATTCATCGAATGATATCGCACAATTGATAGGAACGTAGCAACGAAGCTACGTTTTACATAATAGTTAATAATTTATCAAAGCGTATTTTTATTACATTTACTTATTATTGCATTCGAAGTGGCTTAAACTTAATAAATTACAAAAACAAAAGTTTTAAAAAAACCCGATAAACCCGAGTTTTAATAATCAGACCCGGGTTTTTTTGTAATCCTCAGAACCGGGAAAAACCGGGTTTTTTCGGTCCGGGTATACCCGGTCTCGATGCCCTACAAAGAATCTCGATGAAATTTGGCATAGATTTAGAACAAATTCTGGAAGAACACATAGGATACTTATTAAGTGTTCTTTTTAATCCGCGCGGACGGAGTCGCGGGTGATAGCTACTTATATAATATGTATTTTATTTATTTATATAATCGTTATTCTCTGAATCCTCTCTATATTACGAATAGTTCGAATTGTTGTCTAAACTGTTTTTTTTTTTCGAAACGTGTAACGTAAACGTATGCGGATAATTAAAAAAAGTAAGCCCATATTATGCCTACTTATATCAGCTAACTACCTGTAAAAGTCTCGTAAAAATCGGTCCAGTCGTTCCGGAGATTTTTCCAGTGTCAGCTCACAGTTACATGTTTTGTGTCAGCTCTGGCGGCGGGTGACAAGGATGAGTCGATGCCGCCCGACGCCGCGAAGCGACACACCATGCCGCCGCAGCCCGCACCTCGACCCACAATCAAAGATAAGGTATGTCATGTCACTCATCACATTATATACTGTGTACTACATTTACATATGCTTATTATTTGTCACGGTAACCGTAGCGTTTCACTGCAGTGAACAATACCGCAGTGAAATTCTACATTAATATAGACCTTTGACTGTCGCATTCAGAATTTGTTAATCAACTGACGCATCGATGGTTCCTAATAAGGGCCAATGTGTAAATTGACAACTTTTTAAGAGAGGCTCTCAAACTTTCGACCGTATAAGAAAATATGCCGCATAAGCCCTTTTATTTCAGCAAAAAAAACATTACCTGTAAATGTGTATTTTGTTTAGTGCATGTTGTTAACTAAACTAAGGGGAGCTTTTAACACAAAAAAATGAAAATCATCAACTTGTTACTTTGGCTCTTACACATAGGACTCGTCGACTTCCTGTCAAAATAGTTTGCGTTTCACAGCTTATTTGGACTATCACTTGGACATTGTTTGACCTACTGTTGGTTTCTGAGAACATTATCTTTGACGAAACAGAGATAATATGTTTTAAATGGGAACCATAGACCACCCCTTGTGGTTATTTTATAATTCTTAATGCGACAGTAATAAGACAAAGTAATTTGATGTAATTTTTTTTTTGAATTTATTGTACTTGAAATTCTTGTCAAAAAAATTTTTTATACTCGTAATTTAATTCATTACACTCTAAATATTATAAATAAAAAAGTAGAAAAGTCTTCCAACCATTTTTTTTAATTACTTTGTCTTTGGTTTATTTTGAATAGTTTTTTTGACCATTTTTTTACGGATAGTTTCATAAATCCTCGTAATTTTAGTTTAAAGTTATTGTAAAAAATCCGTAAATGTTATTTTATGTATGAACATTATTCACTGATTTTTTTTTATTTATAATGATGTATTCAATGTCAGTAGTAAACAATGTAAAACTATAACTGTGGATTTACACTGACGAAACCTGTTGTAATATGTTTGAAAAATATGTCACGTGACATGTTTTAATACAAGTGTTTTCAACAGTGTAATTTCACGGTCAATGTTAACTTGTACATCTAGTTTGTATGACTTGTTCATTTTGTTATGAGATTTTTGTGTTTTTTTAAAACTAGCGGTCGCCCACGTCTTGGTCAATGTCGATAAAGTGACCTATACTATCCGTGCATCAGCAATATTCCACTCAATGTCCCAGTCAAAATTGGTCCAGCCGTTTCGTAAGGGCGGACAGACAGACATACATTTTACAAATTAATTATTCATTACCAGCAACTCATATACATAATGTGTACGAATTTTTTTTTCTATATATTACATATAGCCACTCAAATTTTATATATTCTTCTCGTCTCCAAAATAAATAGTTTCATTTACAGTAATTGCTTTGTGTTAAAAATTCTCATGACAAAATGAAGACTGTTATAATTAAAATCATTAAAAACATGTTTTTAATGCACGTGATGATGTCATTGTTCATTATAATGCTTGTTATGTCGAGTGGATCGCAACAAAATGGTCCTTGGTCAAATGATAACAATATATTTGTCTATTGTTGGTTTAATCCAAGATTGTCTATGATTTTAATATAAATGGTAGTTAATAAATAATACATTGCGAGGCACAATATTAACAATTTTTTTAATGTACTGTTTTGGTTTGAATTCAAAGTTTAATATATAAGTTTATTAATAAACTTAAATTTGTCTTTAAAAATTGGGAATGTTACGGATATCTCCGTTGTTTATAGAAATTTCTTTCTACTAGGGAACATAATGCTGATGATAAAGTTTCATTGAAGTTATAAAAATCAAGCTCTTTGTCTTTAATAGAATCAAAGAAACGCAATGATGGGTCAGTGTATTGTTACGTATATACTAGAGGTTCTCAAACTTTTTGAACAAGTAGACCTTATACAATATTTTGCTAGTTTCGGTGAATCTCTTCCTGTGTGTAGTTTGGGGAACACTGGTGTATACGTATTATATGAGGTCTTTGTATTTGTGTTGTGATCCACTCGCCCCTAACCGTTGTGGTACCGCATGCGGCCGGAGCAGCTGCGGCGGCGCTCCGGAGGCACGGCCAGCGCCTCCTCCGCCAGCTCGCTGGAGGGGGAGTACCTCGCAGACCGCATGGAAAAGGTGCACCATATTAAAGACTTGACGCAATGAGCGTATTGGGATAATGCAGTTTTAGTGTTTTTTTTTCAGCTAGCCTGTGCGTTGTAGAGTAGATTTGTAAAGATTTAGTTGTGAGAGTAGACAGACTGCTCTTTTAGCAGTAGTATCACTAGGATATTGGGAATTGTAGGTAATTTTATGCACAGTTACTTGTTGCTAGCTGCTCTGTGCATATGTTTCAGTTTGTTTTAGGTTCTGGCATAGGTATTGTTTATTAATACTCTTCGGAATTTAATGTTTTAACGACTTCAGCATTGGCAGAAAATTTAAAAAAAACATTGAGTAAACAGATTTAAATTCTGATATATGAAAAATACAGATTATAATAAAGACAAAAATTCAAAATCTTACCAAAAATTGACTTTTTGCAAAATAGGTATCACACAGTAGATGCTGTAGTATTCATGACATGTCATCATATGTATCAACATGTCAGAATATGTTATTGTTATAAATCATATTAAAATTTGTAGAGTCGTTTAGAGCTTGGAATTATTTAATTTTAGTTGAGGCATGAGAAGTACTTAGTAACAACGCACATAGGATCGCCTAGTTTGTCTGAATTTATTGGTTTGAATGCACTTTTGTAGTTTGTATCTTCCTAAATTCTTCAACACTTAAAGTATTTCCTTATTTTTTTTTATTCATAAAGTATATTACTCGTTTTTTTTTTTATAAAACAACAGTTTAATTTATGAAATAATATTTGATTTAAAAAAATTATATAATTGTCATTTTATTACTATATATCTCAATTACTAAAAAGGTAGTTGAATATTTAAGCAAATTCATCTTGTGTTTGTAGTTATTGACTTAAATATTAGATAGATTCTAATCATAACCTTGGAACATTCCAGAAACCACCGCCAGGTGCTGTGAAAGTGATGCCCACAGCGCCGCCAGACATGAAGGAAGATAAAAAAATAGCAGAAAGAAAGCCTGCTGAAAATGGTCAGTACGTTAGTACGTAATTGGTTTATACGAAAATTAATATCATAAGAGTACAACCAACTGTACTACAAAAACGAGAAATTACAACTCTTTAAAGAACAGCTCTACTGGTTACTTTATATCGGCAATAGTCTGTAATTTTTTTTTGGTGTTAAATATGTATTTTTTTTTTCAGGAACTGATACAACCAGCGATCCTGGTATAACAAACAACGTTGAAACTCCCAAGAGATCTAAGGTAAGTGATTTAAATTACTCTTTTCACGTTTCAAAATTTATGTTTAAAGTTTTTTCTAAAGCAACAAATGGAATGGTAGATGAAGTTTTGTTGTCCACTCAATACTTTTCTGTGATGTCTTCAACGGTAGTTTTTTTTTTTTTTGTATAATACAATGTCTTTGTAAATATAATTGTTAGATATGCAATTAGAACAAGCATGCATTGATAGTACTGCATTTTACTTCCACACTTTGTCTCAATAAGTTTTTTTTTTTAAATTCAGTGTATGCAAATTTCAATTTTTATGTTTTATTCCTAATTTAAACGATTATTTTATCACTGTATTTGTTTCTCCCCTTCCCATCCTTTCTCTACCACCAGGCGGGTAGCTTTGGACTTTTCGGTAGCAGAAAAGACAAGTCGCCTAAGGAAGAGAAACCGCCAAAAGATAAATCACCAAAATCTAAGGACAAATCACCAAAAGAAAAAGATAAGAAATTGAAAGATCCTAAAGCGAAAGTCGCCGTACTCGATACATCTGGCGATAGCTCCAATCTGGACAGCTCGGTTGACAAGAGCCCGGCGAAAGACAGCAAGCCGAGCTTTACCAAGCCTTACGAATATACTGATACAGAGAAGAGTCCAACTCGCACTAAACCCTTCATACAGGGTGCATTCAGCTACGAAAAGGAACCTATTTCTGACGAAAAGCAGAGAAGTCTTGATGAAAGTCAGAGCCCGACTACTAGAAAGGCCGGACTCGCTTTTAACTATGCGCCCGGTGAGGAAACGAATCTGGTGGAGAGCGCACAGAAACGAAAGACCCCTGAAGATCTCAACAAATTGAAAACACCAGGCATTGATTATGTACAGTCAGCTGCCCTGAAAGAACAAGCGAAGGGACCTAAACATCTCATCGATCCTACATTAGCATTACTGGATTCCGAGAGAGCTCATCATGAAGTACCAGTTGCTGCAGCAGTACCGATTACCAAGAAAGAGAATGAAATACAAGTCGTCATTATTACAGCCCGATATAATCCCAAGACTAAGAAATTAGATGATGCTAATGGAACGGTACTGATAAACAAGGGTACATTAAATAAAACTAATGGAAAGATACAGACAGACACGGAGCTTATTAATACAAAGTCCGGTCAAGTTAACTACACTGACTTTAAGACTGGCAAACAAGAAGTCAAAAATGGTCATGTGGATTCTAAATCAGGTCATATTTTGTTCACCTCCGGTGTCGTCGATCCTAAAACAGGAAAAATTGATCCTACTTTGGCACAGCAATATTGCTTTGTTGAGAAGTCTAAAGATAATGTAGGTGCTAAACCTGGTAGAGAAGTCGATTTAGTTGTTATAACGAGTAAATACGACGGTAAACATAAAAAGCTTGATCCCGCTCATGCGCACGTGGATGTCTCCAAAGCTGTGGTAGCACCCGATGGTACAGTTCATTCTAACTATGGGCTAATCGATCCTAGAACCGGTAAAATAGATTATGTTGACCCGAAAACAGGTAAACAAGATCCGAAACAAGCATACGTAGACCAAAAGACAGGCAATATACTTGTAACAACAGGTGTCCACGATCCGAAGTCTGGAAAAGTAGATTCATCGCTTGGACAACAGTTTAGTATCATTGAGAAAGACGCAACAAAGGCGAATAGAGAAGTAAGATTAGTTGTGATAACAAGCAAATATGATGTAAAAAGCAAAAAGTTAGACCCGACATTCGCTCACGTTGACTCTATCAAAGGTGTGCTGAGCGGATCTGACGGTAAAATTTATTCAGAATACGGTATTATTGATCCGAGAACGGGTGAAATTCAAGTCACCGATACTAAGAGTGGTAAGCAGGAAATCAAACAAGCCTCAGTGGATCCTAAAACTGGTAACATTATTCTACTGTCTGGAGTTATTGACCCTCGAACCGGTCAATTAGATACTACATTAGGACAACAATACAGCATTGTCGATAAACCTATTTCCACATTTGCTACTGTTCCTGGTAAGGACATTCAAGTTGTGGCAATAACCAGCAAATACGATACGAAAAACAAGAAATTAGACACGCCCAACGGATTCGTTGAAATATCTCAAGGTATTGTCAGCGACAAAGATAGCAAAGTCCATTCGAATTTCGGTATTTTGGATCCTAACACCGGAAAAATTCATTTCACTGATCCCAAGACTGGGAAGCGGGACTCAAAACAAGCTATTATAGATCCAAAAACAGGTAGTTTTGTCGTTACTTCCGGAGTAATCGATCCAAAGACTGGCAAAATTGATTCGTCACTTGCACAACAATTAAGTATTGTTGATAAGGACGCGAAAAAAGGAGTACCAGAAAGAAGAGTCAATTTAGTCGTTGTCACGGCCAAGTACGACCCTAAGCAGAAAAAGTTAGACCTTGCTACTTCCCACGTCGATACATATCCCGGTACTGTGGATAATGATGACAAAGTTCACACAGAATTTGGAGTAATTGAACCTAGCACAGGACAAATTACTATTACGGATCCTGTTACGGGTAAGCCTGAAATAAAGAAAGCGACCGTCGATTCAAAGACAGGTAACTTGTTGTTATCATCAGGAGTCGTTGACCCCAAAACTGGAAAAGTCGATAACACTTTAGGACAGCAGTTTAGCATCGTTAATACACCTAAGGACACGTTTGCTGTTGTACCTGGTAAGGAAGCGCAATTAGTAATTATAACAAGTAAATACGACGCTAAGCACAAAAGATTGGATAATCCTAACGGACATGTCGATACATCACGAGCTATTATTGCTTCAGACGGCAAAGTTCATTCTAATTTCGGAATTCTAGACCCAAAAACAGGCAAAGTTGAACATTTTGATACCGTATCAGGAAGACAAGAGATTAAACAAACTGCTGCTGATCCAAAAACCGGTTATTTCATTCTTGCGACTGGCGTCACAGACCCTAAAACTGGCAAGGCAGATTCCTCTCTTGCTCAACAGTGGTCAATAGTAGATAAAGATGCTTTAAGAGAGAAACATGTGAATTTAGTCATAGTGACGTCTAAATATGACCCTAAAAATAAGAAATTAGATCTTACGGATGCGCATGTTGACTCAGTTCCTGGAGTTATGAAAGACGATGGAAAAGTTTACTCAGAATTTGGTACGATAGAACCCAGCACAGGACAAATTACGATTGTTGATCCGGCAACTCGTAAACAGGAAATAAAAACAGCAGCTGTTGATGACAAAACAGGAAATCTTTTGTTGACTTCAGGTGTTGTCGACCCTCACACAGGAAAAGTTAACGCAGGCTTGGCACAACAGTTGTCTATTGTCAACAAAGATTACGACAAGATTCCCGCAGTGCCTGGCCGAGAAGTGCAACTTGTAATTATCACAAATAAATATGAGCCTAAGACTAAAAGATTGGAAAATCCTAACGGTCAAATACAAACTTTGCCTGCTATTATCACAAATGATGGTAAAGTCCATGCAAATAATGTTACTTTAGATCCCAAAACGGGTAAAATTGAACAAATAGACCCTAAGACTGGGAAACCCGAAGTATCACAGGCTATTGTTGATACTAAAACGGGTCATCTTATTCTATCTTCTGGAGTTGTAGACCCTAAGACCGGAAAATCTGATTCTTCCCTTGGACAACAATGGTGTGTTGTGGATAAAGATGTGTCAAAACCTGCTCCCGGCCGATATGTCAATTTAGTTATAATTACATCTAAATATGATCTGAAGAATAAAAAGCTAGATCTTTCTAACCCACATGTCGACACTATTTCGGGTACACTCGGCGCTGACGATAAAGTTTATACGGATATTGGTGTTATAGATCCTGCTTCTGGACAAGTTACACTCATTGACCCCATTACTAAGAAACAAGACATTAAACAGGCAACTGTCGACCCCAAAACTGGAAATTTATTGCTTACATCAGGCGTTGTAGACCCACATACCGGACACGTGGACCCGAGTCTTGGCCAACAACTAAGTGTTGTTGAAAAACCAAAAGATACATTTGCTCCTGTTCCTGGTAGAGAAGTACAATTAGTTGTGATTACAAGCAAGTATGATTCGAAAAACAAAAGGTTGGATAACTCTAACGGTCATGTTGAATCTCTAAGGGGAATAATAGCCGCAGATGGCCTCATCCATTTCAACCAAGGAGTTCTTGATCCTAAGACGGGCAGAATCGAACATGTTGACCCGAAATCGGGTAAAACTGAGGTAAAACAAGCAGTTGTCGATCCTAAAACTGGTCATTTGGTTCTCACCTCTGGAGTAACAGATCCAAAGACAGGAAAAGCAGATTCAACTCTTGCGCAACAATTGAGTGTTGTTGACAAGGATGTCAAGCCTTTACAACGAGAAATACATCTGGTAATAATTACCACTAGATATGACCCAAGAACTAAGAAAATCGATCCGAATCAAGGATACGTCGATACTGTTAGCGCGACAATCGCCCCCGACGGTAAGATCGTTTCAGAACTTGGCACAATCGACACCGCTACAGGAGAAATAGCATTAGTTGACCCCTTAACAGGTAAAAGAGAAGTTAAGAAAGCTAACGTTGATCCATCGACTGGATACATCCTAGTAACGAGTCAAGTAGTCGATCCGAGGACGGGAAAAGTTGATCCGACATTAGTGCAACAGTATAGCATTGTTAGTAAGAAAGTCGTGCCACATACTAAACCTGTTTCTAAAGGAGAAATACGACTTGTCATAATTACTGGAAAATATGACCCAAGAACAAAATCTGTGGATGCAGGTATTGGAACAATTGAAGCATCTAAAGGTTATGTTAGTGCTGAAGATGGAAAAATACATACTGATTTTGGCATCATTGATCCGAGATCGGGACAGATATTCTACAAAGACCCTATCACAGGTAAACAGGAATTGAAACAGGCAGAAATCGATCCACAGACTGGAAACTTTGTCGTGACAACCTCAGTGGTAGACCCTGCTACTGGTAAACTAGAACCCTCATACGCTCAACAACTTGCAATTGTTGACAAGCAGAATGTTCTGTCTAAAGCGGCATCTCCGACGCAAAGAGTTAGCGTCTCGCCTGCTAAGCAAGTCGTGTCACCCATAAAGATCCCTACTCAGACGCCTATCCAAACTCCGTTAAAATCACCAGTAAAGACTACTTCGCCTGTCATTAGTAGTCAAACACAAAAAGCTTCTCCGGTAACATCGGTAACACCAGTTCATAAAACAGCGCCGGTAAAACCTACAGGTGCACCGCCAGCTCCGCCTAAGAGAAAGATTGTAAAGATTATGGTTATATTTGCTAGAGTAGATCCTAAGACCAAGAAACCCGACTTGGGTACTGCGGAAGTCGAGCATATAACTGGCATCTTAGATCCCAATGGCCAGATCGAAACCAAGTATGGGGTTCTCGATTCAAATACTGGTAATTTAGTTGTAAGCGATCCCAGCGGTCAGCGGAAGACAAAAGACGGGGTTGTGTTCCCCGAAACTGGACAAATTTTCATCCCATCTGGTGCTGTGGATCCAAAGACTGGTAAAGCTGACCCAACCTTAGGAATGATCTTGAGCGTCGCCAAGCAAGATGATCCTGTTGTGGAAATTACTACAATAACAGGACCGATAGATCCGAGGACTGGTAAAGTTGATATTGAAAACGGATCAGTGGAGCATACTAAAGGAAAAGTGGACGCAGAAACTGGACACATTTCGACCAAATATGGTGTCATAGATCCCTCAAACGGGGTCATCTTTGTAACGGATACATCAGGCGCTCAGGATACTAAACCGGTAGATATTGACGAAAATAACGGTCAAATTACGATCACCGGTGTCGCCGATCCTAAAACTGGAAGACTCGATCCTAAACTTGGTCAAGTATTAGTCGTTGGTACACACATCGATCCAGTGGTCGAGGTAACCACATTTGTTGGTAAAGTTGATTCAAAGAAAGGAATAATAGAACCAAAACATTCCGTTATCGAAAGCACGACGGGTCAGTTGAATCCGGACAATAATAAGATCGACACAAAGTACGGTCAAATCGATCTACTGAAAGGTACTGTAACGTACAACGATCCTAAGACTGGTAAATTCGAAAGCAAAGAATTGAACGTAGACCCCGTCACTGGACAATTCCTTCTGAGAAGCGGACAGATCAATCCCAAATCTGGCAAACCCGATAAAGACATCGGTCGTTTGATTTGTTTGCGAATAATCCGTAATAAAGTCGACCCGGTTTCCGGCAAACAAATCGTATCCAACGATCCTAGGAATGTTAAAGTCGATCCGAAAACTAACCAGATTTGGATTGCCGGACCGAAAGATCCCAAGACTGGCGAAGTTCTTTACACAGCTGGACAAATCGACCCCGTCACCGGCTACATTATCACCATTTACGGTGGTCTCGATCCCAAGACAGGGACTATCATCAAAACTACTGAAATCGACAAAACTCTCATTAAGGTTGACCCGGTTAACGGACAAATTTATACGGCCACCGGGGAAGTGGACGAAGATAACCAACCTCTCTACTCTGCCTCACAAGTCGACCCCGGTACCGGAGAAATCTACACCAAGCTGGGTAAGATCGATCCAAGAACTGGAAGGCTGATAATTGTCAAGATTTATGTTATCACACAGAAAGATGAGAAGGGTCGAGTCAAAGAAGTAGACCCGCGAGAGTGCACTATTGATGAAACGACTGGTAGAATAATTACAACGAAGACCGTCTATCTTTACCAAATTATCGACCCGATAACGGGAGAAACGATCGACGTGGACCCTGACGATCCGAGACTCAAAGGCGCTCGCACCACCGTGACGCAGACGATGACTCTGTCGGGCAAAATAGACCCAATCACTGGCAGGATAAAGACCGAGTACGGCGACATTGACCCCGACACGGGCGACATCGACCCCAGCACGGCGGTGCGCGACCCCGTCACCGGACAGCTCATCCTGCACTACTCGCAGATCGACCCCTCGCACTTCGAGGACAAGAGCGGCAACTACACCATCGAAAAGGAGACGCAGGATCTGCCCGCAAACATTGACATACAGACTGTCAACACGCACAAGTTCAGCAC
This sequence comes from Papilio machaon, assembly GCF_912999745.1. Classification (NCBI taxonomy): domain Eukaryota; kingdom Metazoa; phylum Arthropoda; class Insecta; order Lepidoptera; family Papilionidae; genus Papilio; species Papilio machaon. The sequence goes on from NC_060011.1 coordinate 347,120, forward strand.
GTTTGGCAAGGACGAGAGCCCAGCGCGCGGCGACGAGCCCAAAACTTTCACCGAGTACTCTACCAGTGAGCACATCCGGCACCAAGGCTTTGTGTCATCCAGTACCCCCCTCTCCTCAAAGATCCCGGTTTCGCAGCGGTCGAAGAAGACCCCCACGCCTCCCGTGGTGGTAAAGACCACCACCAAGCAGCTTCTGACCAAGAACGAGGAGGGCGTCACCCACAACGTCGAGCAGGAGGTGGAAAACCTCGGTACGGGCGAGGTCACCTTCTCCACACACACAAACAAGGTTCGTTCCCCTCGATACACTCCGGTAACACACTTTTTAATACTACTACCTTTTTTTAATGTTGTTTTAATTTTTTTACGTTCATTCATCGAGTGGCCTAATTTATTTTTATTCCATTGTCAAAGCTAACTTAGTTTTTTGTCGTTTGCTTGTCACACGTGTATATAGTAAATGCATGCTAGTTTAACCCCTAAATGTAGGCGGAAAGCCTAGAGCCCGAGGGAAAGAGCCCTTATGTGACCGCGCGGGCGGTAACGACGCGCACTGCGACCACGCACCACGACCTCGACACGAAAGCCAAGACCCAGCAGATGGAGGAGAAGACGGTCGCGCACACGCTCACATCTTCTGCCACTCGGCACGAGCAGCGTGTGCTCACGCAGCAGGTCAAGACCATGGTGACCACCGGCGACCAGGTAACACGGCACCAGACATACAACACGCACCTACATACCTATCTACTGCGCTTGCATCGCGCCGGGTCTCATCTGAGCATGTCCGTCGCACTGATAGTGCTTACGCGGCATGAAACAAGCACTGGCCCATTCATTATCATCGGGATTATAAATTGACCATTATGTTAATTTTCCAACTATTATAACCTTCTTTACTTTCTATCCACGATTTCTGCGCATATATCATGTAACCCGTTTGACTGTGTGCATAACATATGTGTGTGCCCGCTCGTAGCTTGGTAGGCGCGGGTCGGGCAGTTCGCTGAGCAGCGGTGACTCGGGCACGCCCATTGACTTCGAGGAGGGTGGGGAGAGCACCTACTATGTCACCGTGAGTACATACACAATAGGAGATTATCTCTGTTGCTTGTGAAAATGTAAAACACAAGCCGGGAACATTCAAATGTACAGGCTTTGAACTATTACATTACAATTTTTTTAGAAAAGTTGACGAATACAGAATAATCAATTTAAATTAAACTAGCCGTCGCCCACGACTACGTCCGCGTGGAATTAAAAAAAAAAACTTAATTAGTAATCTATGTGTTCTTCCAGATTATGTTTAACATCCATGCTAAATTTCAGCAAAATCTATGCAGCCGTTCTTGAGATACCTTCAAACAAAAAACATTCGCATTTATAATATTAGTAAGATATATTGAAAATATTAAAAGGTTACAATTAAATTGAATATTTTCTAAAACAAGCAAACAGAGATAAATCTCAACCCTTTCTCATATTATCCATTAAACAATGTATGTCATTTTATTTAACTATAAATAACTAAAACAACAGGTCGTATGATATATATATCATATACAACATATATGAAAAAGTGAGTGAAATATTATATTATTTGACTGATATATGTTCTAGTGATGTGTTTGTGGCATGATTTAGAATGTTACAATTTAATATTAGTCGAAAATTACGACTTTCATTTCATAATTATCAACAACACTATTTTCATAGTCTTAATAAATTACGTACATTTTAATGGTTGAACAAAATTTATAATGACTAATAGACTTTTCGACTAATAGTTTAAAAGTGTTATTTTCTTTGCATCTCACTTGCATGAAATGTTAGTGTTTTAAAGAATGCCATCGTATGATTCTTTTATACATTTAATAGGTTTTTATTATATGTAAGTATATCATTTTTTTTTAAATAAATAAACAATTATAATATTGAGTGTATTTGTATGAATGGTTAAGCGAGAAGTTTTAATTTAGTTGTTTTCATAAACTCTGTTGACTCTATTAGGTCAATGATGATTTAAATTTTATTTATAATATCTAATCTTTGTCCAATTTATTATATGTATGACTACCGCGAAAGATTGTCTCCATTTCAATGGAAAAAATATTAATTTAAATATTATTTTACATGTTGATACTTGTCAAAAAACTGACATATATGTGATGTTCTCAGGAGCCAGGCTCATACACAACGACGACTTCTAGCACAGTGATGGGCAACGCACCTTTCGGCAGTATGGTGCACGGCGCCACCGCCAGGGTAACTTACATACATCTACATACAACTACATTCAACTACATACAACTTCACACAACTTCACACAAACATATCACCTACAGATAAAGTGTGGTCAATCTTTTGTAGGCTAGAAAGATTCTAGCACTTCTTAACTTAATTACTGAAATTAGCTTTTAAAATTATCTACTTGTCTATTTTGCTAAATAATATAAAATATTTAAGCTTTGTGGAACGTAAATTTTTTTTGGCAGGCGCGATAAAGCATACATTTTGATAGCGCGTTCTAAAACGATATCAACGCCATCTAGCGGAACACAATTTCAATATAGAATCGTACTTGTTGCAGACGAGCTCGGGCCCTCAGATAACTGAGAGCGGGGAACAGGAGTTGGGGCAGGGAGATGGCGAGGTGGCCTCCTCGCAGACCATCAGCTCCAAGACCCGCACCGTCGAGACCATCACTGTGAGTCTTGTACAAACTACATCTGAACTACATCCTTATACAGTCAATGTATGGAGAATGCCCAGAAATAAACATCCATACACTATGATGCAAATTGATTATCTTCAAGCGAAATATACGATAGTCGTTGAGTTGTTAATCTTTAGGTCGTAGAGATCATCTACAACCCCCTAGTTCTATTATGTAGGGGGTGATAATTGTACAAAATGTTTTTTTATTATTATTTTCTTAATTCTCGAGACAAAAATCTTTGCATCTGCAATCTTAAAATCTCCAATAGATTTAAGGAGTTGAAAAATGACCCTTAAAAGTTACAATGAACCATTTATTTTAATATTTAAAGTACAAAACGGAGCGCAACGGAGTTGTGGAGACTCGCGTGGAGCAGAAGATCACCATACAGTCTGATGGAGACCCCATCGACCACGACAGAGCCCTCGCCGAGGCCATACAAGTACATACACATATACATACATTTCACATGTCATACATCTCATTCTAACCACCTTTTTACCCCCACTCTTTTCTTCTAAGAAAAGGATAGAAATGACCTTTTTCTATGTGTTTTCTTTTTCTGTCTGTGTAGGTAATGTATCTGCAATTGTGAATGTCTATGGGCAGCGGTTGCTTCGCTGTTTTGGCGAATCAAATTGTCGCTTTCTCGTTATCCATTTTAAGATAAATAAAGTTATAGATTTCTATACTAAAAAAAATTGAATAGACATATTACAAGAACAAACTAAGTTATGAAAGCTCTATACAAATTCTAATCAAATTAAATATAAGATAAAAGAGCTGTCGCCCGCGACTTCGTCTGTACGGAATTTAAAAAAAAATGTAATATGTAGTCTATATGTTCTTCCAGACTATGTTTTATATCTATACCAAATTTCATTAAGATCCATTAAGCCTTTCTGGAGATACCTTCAAATAAAAATCCATCCATCCATCTAATTTTTTTTAATTTTTTTCTGTCATAAGAACCTTCTTCTGACAATAACAAACATAACAAAAAAAAAGTGAAATCTGTCCAACTGTTCACATGATGGCGTGACCAAGGGATATAGGGATTCATTTTTATATATATACTCGCTTTTACCCGCGACTCCGTCCGCGCGGAATTAAAAAATAGAAAACGTGGTAAAAATTATCCTATGTCCATTTCCTGGTTCTAAGCTACCTGCCCACCAATTTTCAGTCAAATCGATTCAGCCGTTCTTGAGTTATAAATAGTGTAACTAACACGACTTTCTTTTATATTAGGTCCTTACATATGAAATTGGCGTTTTTCGTACTGGCCACTTTAATCACGAATTTCTCCTCTTTGGTAAGGAATTCCAAATTCAAATTTGTACAGCTATAGACTCATGTATTTGTGGTTCGATGACCGTCATTCATTTGTTTTTTTTCTTCTGTTTTTTTCTGTTTGCGTCACTCATTTTACAAAATGGAAAACTTAAAATTTCGCATTATTTACGAGTACGAGTTCCGCCGTGGCACTAGTGCTGCGGAAACGACTCGAAGGGTGAATGATGTGTATGGCGGTCGTGTTGCAAAAGAAAACACAGTTCGTTTTTGGTTCCAACGTTTTCGTTCTGGAAATTTCGATCTGCAGAACAAGCCCCGTGGACGGCCAGAGACTCAAGTTGATAATGAAGAGTTGAAGGCTATTGTGGAAGCGGATCCATCGCAAACCACGTCCGAGTTAGCTGCAGGCTGCGATGTTAGTGATAAAACTGTTTTAATTCACTTGAAGCAAATTGGGAAGATTAAAAAGCTTGAAAGGTGGGTACCTCACGAATTGACTGAAGCAAACCGGCAAACGCGCGTCGACTGTTGCGTTACATTACTAAACCGGCACAATAATGAAGGTATTTTAAACCGAATCATTACCTGTGATGAAAAATGGGTTCTTTACGATAATCGGAAGCGCTCAGCGCAATGGTTGGATCCTGGCCAGCCAGCCAAATCCTGCCCCAAGCGAAAATTAACCCCAAAAAAGTTACTTGTAAGCGTTTGGTGGACTAGTGCCGGTATTGTTCATTACAGTTTTCTCAAATCTGGCCAGACTATTACGGCTGATGTCTATTGTCAGCAATTGCAAACCATGATGGAAAAGCTAGCGGCTAAACAACCTAGGCTGGACAATCGCTCCACGCCACTGCTGCTTCACGACAACGCTAGACCACACACTGCGCAACAGACGGCTACTAAATTAGAAGAGCTTCAATTGGAAAGTCTAAGACATCCTCCGTACTCCCCGGACCTTGCTCCAACAGATTACCATTTTTTTCGAAATTTGGATAACTTCTTGCAAGGGAAAAAATTCAACTCCGATGGGGCAGTCCAAATCGCCTTCAAAGATTTTATAGATTCCCGTCCGACTGGTTTTTTTAGTAAAGGGATCAATGAACTACCTATGAGATGGCAAAAGTGCATAGAAAATAATGGTTCATACTTTGATTAATTAAATATATTATATTAAAAAATATTCGACTTTTTGTCCCTCCCATACAAAACGCCAATTTCATATGTAAGGACCTAATATATATAGATATAGATATATATAATATTTTATTTATTTTGTCAATTTACAGGAGGCCACGGCGATGAACCCCGACATGACTGTGGAGAAGATAGAGATCCAGCAACAGAGCACGCAGCCATAACTTCCCGCCATCTCCTCGCGCACGTCCGCCATCTTGATTCATTGCGTCAAAATGGCGTCGAGAAAACGGTTCACACTATATTAAATACTTTAAAAATGTTATAATCGACCAATAATGCGTACCTTATATATTAAACGTAATCTCTGTATAAATTATTAGATTCGCGCCATTTTTCTGACATTATAAAACAAGATGGCGTCGTGTTATAAAATTAGCAGTAAGCGACATTGCGAATATTAAGTTATTAAAAACGTTATATAATTAATTAATTGTCGAGTTAATTGATTTATATTGATGTTGTGGAAGTCGGGAGTGACATTTTTTTTTAATTAATAGATTAAGATCCGCTTCGAAAAATGTTGCCATAGCGAAGAAAAAGTGTTTATGTCCGTTTGAATGGAGTAGCTTTAAAACATCTCACATTATGGAGACCACCGATTAAAAACAATAAATCTTTTTTTTTTTACTCAAAAAAAATTACTAAACTTGAACTTTAGCCTTGACATTCAAAAGTTTTTGAGTTTTATTTATTAAGAGAATTTATTTATAATTGACGACAGAAATGAAAAAAAAAGTTGCTATTATTGTATTTCTAATATCGACTCCTCCATTGAATAATCCCGTAATAGGAAAAATCTAATTTTTTCAGGCAAAAAACTGTATTTTTTTAATTACTTCATTAATAATTATTGTACTATTTTTCTTTTAGATAGCAAAAACAAAGCTAATTTTTATAGCTTCATTGTATTTAATTTTCATTTATATTCCGGACGTATTTTGTGCCCTGAAGGAAAAGTTATAATACAGGAAAAAAAAAAAACTGTATGAATAATGACTTTTTATCTCAGTAATTAACATTAAAAAAATCACAATTAATAAGATCTTAGGTAAGAATTACAGGATTATTCGATGGGGGCATCGATATGACACCATTAGGTGCTATAATTTAAGCGAAATGTGGCTTCTGCTGAATATTGAATGTGGGGTAGTTGTTAAATTGACATATTTCTGATATTATGTACAACATGGTTACATTTCTACATGTTACAGCTTGTTCGGTGTATAGGGTAAAATGAAGTTTTACTGCACAATTTATATTTTAACTGTTGCCAAATTTCATTATATCTATTAATTTATTGCAAAAAAAAAAAACGGGACATTCCAACGAGCGAGCGAGACGCCGCTACATAGTGTTTTCTCTCTCTTTATTTTTTTTTTACGATACTCTGATTTGTGGGTTTTATTTTTGTTAAAATTAACATTTTTTCTTTTTTTTTCCTGAAATTTTGGCTCAATTTTTTTTTGTTTTTTTTTTCTGTAATTCTTTAATTTGACGTGCTTTTATACATTTATGGGGTAGACAGAATCCCACAAATTGTCTATCTGTAAAATGTCGACATATTTGTTATATTTAAAATGCTAGACGTATTTTGTAATAAGTTTCAATGAGGTCAAATTATTTTGTGCGCTGATTTTGAATCGGTATTTAATTTTAATGTTTTTTTTTTCCTTTTTTATGTATATTTTTTATAATTTTCACATTTTATTAAGATTAATGTAAGAGAAATGTTGCATGATGATTATAATTTTTGTCTGTTTGTATGTAATTTTTTTTTATGTGACAATATTTTATTACGATTTATGTGACAATTAAATGTTATGAATATAAAGAAGTAAATAATACCTTAATTATATAAAAATAAAGGCTTATTTTCCTTGTATCGTTTAATTCCGTCTTGTCTTATGTTTATTATATATTTATTATTTCATTGAAGATGTTTATTTTTTTTGTAATTGTCTCCATTTTGTATTATTTCTTATTTTTAACTAGATGACGTCATCAAGCAACAAATACAATAAATGATGCTTTGTTTTATTTTATATCCTTTTATTTTTTACAATCTTTTAAATGTAAATATTTGGGTTTACTAAAAATACTATTTAATTGAAGAGGTTTTTGTTACTCTCGAGACTTGAAACCTACCCTAAGTTAGGTGTGACTAGGACATAGTCAACTCAGGCCAAGTGCGAGTTGACTTCATACATATCATTGAATTTCTTCTCAGATATGTGCAGCATCACGATGTTCCTTCATCTTAAGAATGTCAGATAAATGTACATATGTAAATCGAAAAACACATTGGCATGGCGGGATTCGAATCCAGGACCTGCAGATTGCAAATGCTTAACCGCTGAGCCACCGACGCTCATCTCCACTGAAGAGATTAAAGTCTAAAGTATTTTAGATCAAAACAATCTCAAATACCTTAGTTTTAGAAATCGAAGTACCTAAGTTTTTTTTAAATAAACTAAACTTTTACTACTACTATTTAGTTTAATCTAAACCGAACTGTATGTAAGTGGATAAGACCTGAAATGTGCCAGAAGTGCACCTAAATAAAAGTCCTTAATTTCTGCCTACTCCTCTGGGTCAGTTTTTTTTGTTTATGAAATAAATTAGTTCAAAAGATCAGATTTATTTACAGAAACCGCACATAAAATTACAATTATCTAGTTATCCTCCGAATACAGAACCTGTGAATGACTTCAGCAATTTTGAGGGATTCTGGTCTTCTAGTACACCACTAGCGATCGAATGCAATAACTTCGAAGGATCCTGTTCTTTGACTGAACCAGCTACAGACTGCAATACGTTGGACTGAATCTGGTCTTTTATAACTGAACCAGCGACAGACTGCAGTAACTTTGTCGGATCTTGGTCTTTAACAGAACTCGCAACGGACTGAATTAGTATTTTCGGATCTTGGTCTATTGAACCCGCGAGAACTTGTAGTAACTTCGACGTGTCTTGATCTTTTAGAACAGTGGCAGTTGACTGCAGCATATTATCCTGATCTTCGTCTTTTAATATGGAGCCCGCGACGGCCTGTATAATGTTTGGAGGTTCCCTGTACTTTAGGCCTTCGCCCCCGCGCCCGTACGGGAACAGGAAGCCCGTCTGCAGGAAGAACTTGCCCTTTGTGCCCGGCTTCGAGTCTATACCCATGTAGCTGGAATAAACAAGAATTCATTGAACAAAATTTGCTTTATTGCAAGGAATATTTCATACTTTCATAATCCTATCTGTTTTTTCCTGACTTTCTATCTAGAACGTTTTTCTTTCTAGCACATAAATATCCCTTAAAGTACTAAATCATTACGACAACGAACTCTAATGAGGTGGTTAGAAATAAAATCAATTTAAAGACATAAGGTTTGCGAAAGAGTGATCTAAAGTAATTTTTTAGCTCAAAAATTTTATTTCTGCGGCATTGAGCTGTCTTCTCCTAAACTGTAATGTAAATTTAATGTAGAAAATACCTCTAGCAAAAAGCAACTACATACTTTTCGTGATGTATCATATTGCTACGATTTCTTAAATTCAGTAGACCGTATCTAACCTGACTTCATCATCACACTGATCCCTTTTAAAGTGTTCCCAACTGGCACATCTCCTGGCGGCGAAGGAGGTGCGCTCGAGCAGAGACTCTGCGAAGTAGAGCCAAGAGCGCGAGTGACTGCAAGTCTGCAGCAAACAGCCCGGCTGAGAGTTCCCGCCGTTGGGGAAGTAGTCCGCGTGTCCTGCGCGATAACATTACTGCAGTGCGGGTTTTCTTGACATTCTTCAACTTCCTAAATTAGCTGACATAGCAGTTACTTTTATCTATAAACATCGCAATCGCGACAGAGGAAGGGATGCACAGAAAGAGTATATGACCTCTTCCTTCCGTCTTCTCATCCTTTCCTTAAAGGTGATTGGGAAGAGAACTAAAAATTAGGCCTCCTCACGCACAATCATCAGACGAAACGCGAAAATACTTCTACTTGAGGAATGTCTTCTGTGGTCGTTGTTATTGCAGCGGACGAGCACATTGGTGCAGCAGCAGCATCCCTTGAACACTTACCAATAGGATCCTTCATCCCGTACACACCACTATCCGAATGTATACAATCTACGTAGTCCGCGTCCGTATCTTTGACCCTGAGGTCCGCATCAACGTGTGTGAAGCATGGCCCTGCGGGGTCGAGCGCGGTGAGGCGGCCGGGCCTTCGCCCCGTCAGTTTGAGCAGAGTCTTGCCAGCAAAGCCACTGATGTGGGAGCCGAGGCTGTGACCGATTAAGTGGATTGAAGCCGGGTCTGTGCCGCCTGAACAGTGACAAAACATTTATATGTGACAGAACAGAGAGCAACAAATTAACAATAGAAATATATAAAAAATACATCTTATTAATATTATAAATGCGAATGTTTAGATTTTAGATAGATGGATGTTTGTTGCAGCTCATCGGATCTTAATGAAATTTGGCATACATATAAAACATAGTTTGGAAGAACATTTAGGCAAATTATTAAGTTTTTTTAATTCTACGCGGACGGAGTCGCGGACGACATACATACATACAAACATTTTAGATTACGAGTTTAAAGCAGGTACTACCTGTAGTGAGGAGTAGAAATTTTATAGGTTAATAATTTTCAATTCTAGTTCGTATTATAAAGTTAATATGTATTTAAATTAGTTGAATATTTATTACAACATCAAATTCCATTTTTGTAGCGACATTATTTCCGCATAAACTATTACAAATACCGGAATCCCATTGCGACCTCTAACTTCAATACAAAGACCTTAGATGTCTTGATCTCATTACCTTATTTACCATATTTTAACCATAATCGATTTAATTGATTTGTATCTACATTTATTACGAACTTACGAAAGAAAAACTTTGTTGTTATAAGTAATTGTAGATACGAGATAGAATTTTATTTCATACTAGATTTAACATTATCTGAATCAAATAAAAAGGGAGAATTCTTCATTTTTAAATAGTAATTTTTACTTTAAAATATAACGAATGAACTTATTACACTCCTGATGAGCTCAATTTTTTTTAAATATAATTCGAGCATAATAATCATGTTTTCTACATAAGGTCAGTTGCACATCATTATATCGCATCTGATAAGGCAACGAGGGTAAAAAGTCTGTTAGTTTATAAAACATCTTAACTATGTTGACGTCAATCTGCGGCTGACCCCTATTTAATTGCCATAACCGTGAGACCCTTGTTGACATTGACATCGCGGACACGAGGTCAAAGGTCATGATCATTTACATGACGTCGTGCTTTATCATGAATTTTATAGTCAAACAAAGATATCAAAACCAGTGAGAGGCGTTGCTATCGCTGTTGCTTCTGTCAGAATGAATACAAAAGCTACATAGAAAGAAAAAACGACATAAAAAACAAAAACAATGATGAAGACAGAGGGGCGCTAGTGTGCTGTCGTATGTTAGTTTGACTAACCCTCACCGGTTCAAATAACCTTGTCGGTAACCAATTGCATAATTTGTTTTTGACGTTATACTTCTTTAAGTGAAGTACAGTTTTAATTGCACAGGTCTTCGTGTATTGAAAAAACATAGCAAAGTGTGAGACTATGCGCCTGCTCGATTTGAGCACAATCCCAACTGTCAAGTTTAGTCACTCAAGTAAATGTTATTATGGTGTTACCTTTGACCATAGCAGCGAGCACCTCGCCCAGCTTGCGGCCCATGAATTGCACGTAGGTGGTGGCGCGAAGGTACAACCAGTGGATGAGCGGACTGCCGTCCAGCGCTAACACACTCGTCTCACCTGACACAGTATAAATATATATTACAAAACGAGAGTAGAGAGTTCGACTCTCTACTCTGGTTGGTCGGATGCCCGTACGACCTGAGGGTCTGCGGGTCCATGAGTTAATGCTCTTCGGGGGACATGGCTAGAGAGAGTAGAGTAGAGAGAATTTTTGGAATTCACATATTAATGTCCTCTCCCTTTTCTTACAAAAAACCAAGTTATGTTGTTCGTCTGTTTACATCTTTATATGTGGATGTTTTGAATGCTACATAATTACCTCATTGTAGAATAACTCAGTTGTATACTGTTCCTAGATAATCCATACATTATTTATTCTATTATGGTCTTCATCATCATAATTCCGTAATCGGTTGGCTTATTACATAGTTTTGCTTAAGGTCGCGCTTTACAATTCCACAAATACATTCTACATGTTTATTAAACTGTGAGATTGTTTTCTCACATATTGTCTATATTATTTGAAAGACAACGTGAGGGATGACTGAAGTTAAAATCCAAAGTAAATCTATGTTCAGTATTTAACAATTTGACATTATATTCAATAGCTATACTAACAAGATTGAAAATCTTTTGTCCACATTGACTTAGGGTAGCCGTACATGAGTCACACGAGATACAAACGCCGCTACAAGAAGCGTGTAGCGACGATTGCTGCGGCCACCGATGTCAATATGATAATGATATATTGTAGCTGTTATGTGGCTCGTGTGCGGCTACCCTTAAGTATAATTTACATAAACGTTTACAGATGTAATGCATTTTTATTTAATTAAACGTTAGATCTAAGAATACATTGTCGGATGTGATGTGGGAAATCCTATCGATGACAATAACCTTGTTAAAATTCTAAAGATGTTGAACATTGCTGACTCATTTGCGTCACAAGTAAAAACTAAATTATAAATGTGGGTCTACACTAAATGAGCCGAGCACGAGCGGCGCACGAGCCGATAATTCATGTAGTGTGGACTGAATTATGAGCCTCGAACGAGTTCGCGTCCAGTTTTTGGCTGATGTTCCGCCTATTGTCGTTTTTTTTACGAACACAAAGAGATTTTCATCGCGCTCACTCTGGGGAAAAGGGATTTGCATCACGCTCACACTTCGGAAAATTATGTTCGTGGAGAGTGATTATTATATGAGAGAGACATCGCGAGGTGAGCGGCTCATCTCGTTCTCGGCTGTTCTACACACACCTTTATAGTCACCAACAAGCATACTGAATTACTTTGGACTTGTTCGAATTATTTTGCCATATTGACTTATAAAAAACATTTCGAATGTACCATTATGTTTTTGGAGGCCAAGATCTTTTGAATCAAATTAAATTGCACAAGCTAAATAAAGGCTACATTTATTTCTATTATTATAACTAACTACTAAACTATTAGTACGTATTTCTACGGAAATAGTAACGGGTATCTATATAGGTATTTTCAAACATCTTGACGGCCCTCAACCCGAATTCCGCTGCTCTCCAGCACACCTAAAATTGTGTTCTGCGCATCGACTCGCGCGAAGTTAACTTGCTACTGTTGTGTAACTTACCACTTCTAAGAAATGCTTCGCTGATGTTTTTAAAGCTATCCTTTGTTGGATCATCGATGAAGCCGTGCACAAAGATGATGAGGTTCCTCTGAGGGTTGAAGGCACGCGCTCGTGTGATTGCCTCCGCGGCCACGCTGATGTTATATACCTTACTGCTAGCCCTGAACAACGGAACATTGTGAAGCTGAAGTAAATATTTAACAGACTTAATTTATATTCGATCTGAAATAATTTTCGAGTCGAGAAAAGAAGACTATTTAAAAAGTTAACTTTGCGTAGATATTGGTGATGATTTCGTAACAAACCTAGTTTTATAGTACAACGAGAGTGAGTTGAGATCTGGTTCCCTGACTCCCTCCAGTTGCTCGTACGCGACTCCCAGCAGTTTCTTCACGTGAGCACCTGCATTATTGAAAACATCGTGATGTTAGACAGACCATTGTTGACACATCTCTTCTCAACACGTTCAATACAACTAGCCTGGCTAATTTTCTCTCATACGAGTATAATAAAATCATATTTTTTTATATCATAAGGTGGAAAACGAGCAAACGGCCACCTGAATTCGCAGAAATAGCAAGGCGACCGTTGCCCATAGACATCTGCAATTGCAAATGCGTTGCCTTCCTTTGTCAACGGAGAAGGGGTCGCACAGAAAGAGGATATTTGCCCTTACGATGCGTCCCCTCTTCCGCCAAATCCACTTCCCCTTCCCATCCATTTCTAATAAGAAAAGGGTGGAAAGAGGACTAAAATAAGGCCTCCGGCACCACACTGATCAGACGAAACGCGACATTGATTCCACTTCACGCTTGTCTTCTGTGTGGTCGTAGTATACTTAGTATGAAGGAAAATAACTAAGGATTATCAAATTGTACAGTTGTAATGCGTTTGTTTGACTCACATCCAGCGGAGCCGACATATGCGATGGATTCGTCGATGGGTTGCTTAATTGGTCTGATCTGCTGTTGGATTCCTTCGCCGAGGTTTTCCAGCAGGCCTCCCTGCTGCTGGCCAGACGCCTTAAGTAACGACAGGTAACCTACTACCATGCCCACCAAGTAGTTCATGTTGAATAGGTTCTAAAAGCAGAACGAAGCACTACAGCACTCAGAAATTAATAGTTAATTAAACATTAGCTAAGTGTAGTTTTTAAATATAAAATACTAGCTATCGCCCGAGACTCTGTTCGCGCGGAATTAAAAAAATAACGTAGCCTATGTGTTCTTACACACTGTGCTCTTCATCTATGCCAAATTTCATCGAGATCCGTGGAGCCGTTCTTAAACTTTCGCAATTATAATATTAGTAAGATTCACTTAGTAGAACACAGAGTCAGATATCATTAGTGACAAAGACTGAGCGTGAAAGTAAGGGGTTCCATTACTTTAGATTTACTTATAGAAAACTTAGTGTTTTGCCATTTCTAAACAACTATTAAACGTTCCTGTGTGACAGTAACCGTGGGTTTCTGAGACCAAAATCTTTGTATAAAACACACCGTGTTGTTATCTCTGTCATCATCTTTGACAGAACAGAGATAACAATACGTTTTAAACGGAAATTTTGGTCTCAGAAACTCACCGTAAGTCCACTACTTTAATTTCATAAAGTGATTCTAAACTTTCTATAGTTTTTTTACCTTGGTATGTATTAAAAAAATTACTAACCACAAAGTTATTAAATCCGGTTACAACCTGAAAAACACAAGTATGGACTAATTACCAGGGTTACCTATTGGTTGGTAAAATCTTATTGAAAACAAATGTGCGAAGTGCAGCAAAACAAAACACAAAGTGCATTTCCTAATTATGTATAATTTGAGGGATTATAACATTCAATGTATTAATATAACCATATACGGGTTCGGGATGACTTGGCTATAGTCTACCATGCTGGCCCAGTACGGATTGGTTCACTTCACACATATCTTTGAATTTCTTCGTAGATGTCGATGGGACCAAAGTAAAAAAATTGATGATTTTTACTCTTTTTTGTTAATTTGTTAAAGCTACCTCTTAGTTAACAACATGCACTAAACAAAATACACATTTACAGGCGTAAATGTTATTTTTTTTTGCTAAAGTAAAAGGCCTTATGCGGCCTTTTTTCCTACATATATGGTTGAAACTTTGAGAGCCTGTCCTGTGAAGTTGTCAATTTGCACATTGGCTTTTATTAGCAGGAGCCATCGGTGTACAGGTTGCATCACCTCGGATCCAACACCTCGAACCTCGGATAGATGTACATATGAAAATCAAAAATCGAAAAATCTATTGGTACAAGATGGGATTCGTACCGAGGACTTGCAGGTTACAAGTCAAGTACTTAACCCTTAAGCCACCGACGCATTTGAATTAAATATAATCCCTCAAATATCGGCTGAAAGTGATGAAAACGGAACACAACTCGTGTAAAAGCGACACACAACTCACTCCGCTGAATAAACTATTGAACGTCAAATCGTAAACATCTTCCGCGAGAACCTCCATGTTTTACTGCAATTAGGAAGATAGATGTTTCAGTTTTCAAAAACGTCCACTATTTTGGATTGACCGTAGGTTTCTGAGACCAAAATCTCTGTATTAAACATAGCGTCATTTCTGACAAATTATGTTTTAAACGGTGATCTCAGAAACCCACAGTACCTATGTTAACTTAGCATTATAACCAATAATAAATAAATTTTAAATGAGTAAAGATTTCTAAGTTTTGTCTTTATATTAGAGATATTATAAAATGAAGAGAAGTTTTTTCT
Organism: Papilio machaon; assembly: GCF_912999745.1. Lineage (NCBI taxonomy): Eukaryota > Metazoa > Arthropoda > Insecta > Lepidoptera > Papilionidae > Papilio > Papilio machaon. The sequence continues at coordinate 362,452 of NC_060011.1, forward strand.
AGATTATTTCAAATTGAGAAATTTCGTAGTAAAGTATTTTTTTCAAGATTAAACGCGGGAAGTGAGTAACAATAAACCTAGTTCCTTTTTAATTAAACACATAAAAGAAACAAGTAACATTAGTACAGGAAATAAATTTCACTTCTTATCGATGTTTTCTCGATCGCTTTTCGTATTTTTTACAATGTTCGGGAAATTTATTGAATTGTAAGGAAATCTAATTGATACAAGGTGAGTTACATCATTAAGATTAATTTGTTTTGGTTGTTAATTCTCAATAAACAAAAAAAAAAGAAAATAAATGAAAATGTACATGAGGTTTACAGTTTAATTATGTTGTTTTGTACGCTTGTTTGAAAGTTCTTTATAAAAAACGTTATTTAACCTTAATTTTAATAGTAAATAAATATTATAATGCAATCATTTAGTAATTTAAGAATTTTATGTAGTTTTCATTGTATAAAAAAAATATTTGAAAATAGAACTTACGTGTGCAATATGTCTTCAAGAAATTGTTTTGTAATTTTAAATATTTTTTTTTATTCTACCACACTATTTAATATTTATCCAACATATTATATTAGTAATACTTGATCGTATAAAAATGTATAACCAAATTAACGTGCGTTTGTTTCTCTGACGGATTTTATACTAACTAGAAACGTAAATTTCTGTTTTCCCGCTTAAATGTACCAATGTGTCATTTATCATTCAAAACCAGGGATTCTCAAACTAACACACACAGAGACATTTACACATTTAAATATTAAATTATTCTCAGTGCGTATGAAATGTTTGCCTGTAGTTTTTTGTACAGAACAGACTTATTATTATAATTATTTTTGTATCGAAATATCAGAAAAGAGAGGCAATACAGAATAGACTGAAAGTAGATCGTTGGTCATCATCAGCTCACTATTCGTCTCCACTGAGGGGCTCGGAACCTACCCCAAGTTAGGGGTGACTAGGCCATAGTCAACCACACTGGCCAAGGGCGGGTTGGTTGACTTCACACATATCATTGAATTTCCACGCATATATGCAGTGATGCAATCACGATGTTTTATTTCACTGTTAGAACGTCGGATAAATGTACATATTTAAATCGAAAACCGAAAAACACATTGGTACATGGCGGGATTCCAACTCAGGAACTGCAGATTGCAAGGCAAGTGCTTAACCCCTGAGCCACCGACGCTCTTGAGCCAATGACGCTCTCGAGATCGTTGGTAAAGTGTCTAATTTAAGAACTCTTCGACAAGGATTTGAAAGACGTGAGAAAATGAAACACCTTTACTACCTTTCTTGTTACCTTAGTCCACAGAGGTTGTTGGGAATATTAGGGGTAGTTTTTTTAAACATTTCAGTAATACTTAATGTTATTAACGAGAAATATAATGTAATTGGCACGTTTAAAGTTTGAGTACCACTTACATCGGAACAATTACGTTTTAAGTAAAGAAAAAAATCTAATTGGTATCTTACATCAGCATTTAAATAGCTAAGTTAGCTCTTAATAGAATTAATAAGACGAACCTAAACATTCAACGATTTTTTTATGCGAATTGATTGTCGTTTTAACTCTATCCATACATCACGTTGTTCCTTTCGTTTCCCGCGCATCCTATTTTACTCCCAAGTATGTTTTTTTTTAATTACTTACATGTGCAACAATCTCGGTTGCCAGTACGCCATTAGTAGAATACAAAACTCCTTGTCTTCCAAAGATATAATACGTCAAATTTTACTGACTTTTTTTATTTTTTTAGTAAGTAAAAGGTGAAGACAACTTCAGTGAATATCTGGCTCTACAGGGGTGTCTACTACTTTGAATTAAGGAATATTTTCAGTTAAAGATAAGTATTGGCTAAGCTTCCGTAAATTTATTATGGAAATTAATCATTTTTTTTAATAACTTATCAATTGCTATCGTTGTTGGGTATTTCCAAGATATATATTTAAGGTGAAGATATCACTGGGGAAGAGGCAGGCGTAATTTATTTGTAATATATTAGTAGATAAGCACATTACACAACGTAGAGGAATTTCCAATATTGTTGCCAGTCTAAAAATAATTTAAACATTTTAAATAGTTAAACTAATAAATAAATTAAACTGAGTAATTGTTATTGTAATAGTTAAATTTTCAAGTTACTTCTCAGTATTTTACCTAAATTTTTGAACAGAGAAGTATTTTAAATTTATCAGATAGGAGATTCCTTAACTTTTTTCTTCACTGACGTCCTTCAAAGTACATCTTTTCGTTCTTTCTACTTTTGGTGAACCCCTTGCTTCAATTTGAACCCTTAACCTCACTCCTACATCGTATAGCCCACCCCTTTCGGGTCTTCTGTGGCTCCAGATTGTCCACCTGGATCATATTTTGAATTTATAGTTTTGAATCTATTGCATAATTTTTCATCAAACTAATACTAATAACGAAAAACAAACATTGATGTTTGTTTTGTACCACATTTTTCTTTGTAATTATTAAAATAGTGAACAAGTCTTTGGTTATAAATACTAAGAAGAATAAAATACGTCTTAAACATTATATTAAATATGAAAAATATTTAAAATTGTCGTTTAAAGTGAGATTTTTAAATCTATATATATAAAAGAAAGTCGTGTTAGTAACACTATTTATAACTCAAGATTGAACTGATTTAGCTGAAAATTGATGGGGAGGTAGCTTAAAACTAGAAGACGGACATAAGAACTTTTCTATCTTGTGTGATTTTTTTTTATCCCGCGTGGACGAAGTCGCGGGTAAAAGCTAGTTTACTATATAAATTGTTCACCGAACTTTATGATAAAATTATTTATAGAAGAATAAAATAATCATACATAGAAAAGGCTTTTGTTTTTAATTTTTTTTTCCTGTCTATTATTTTAAAAAGTGTATTTAATGAAATAAAAAAAAATCTACACAGATTTGATAATATTAACTAACAAATTAAATTATTGTAAAACAAATTAGATAACATTTATGTGATTATAATTTCACATTTGCATCAAGCACGGCAGTAAGTCTGCAGTCAAAAGGTTATCAAAGTGGTTTTCATAGAGTTTATTGTGTTTTTTGATGTCATAATGAATTATCGTATAAATATGTAATATTCACTATGATTTGTACGTATTTTACGTATGTACAGTAAGGACCCTTCGCGGTGTTCCAATTACAGACAAATTGCTTTGTTTCTTGCAACGAGACAAACTCCGAGTCGATATGAAAGGCACTAACTGACCATTTTCAAATTAAAAAATTGCATTCTATTGATTATTGTTTACGGGTCGTCTTCTAAGTGCTTACGAAATGTTCGAAATACTGTCCCTTTTTAAGTGGAACACCGCGAGATACCCTGATAGTACATGCATATGATAAATGTTTAAAAGGGTTAAATAAAACAAAATACGAAACACTTAAATAGTAATTATTTATTTTATTTTTATCATTGACATTTTACATCTTTTATAGCACAAAATATGTTTTTAATGTATTTTTTAACTAAATCTAGAAATGGCACTATTATTTTTTCTATTTAAAATATAGATTATTGTTTAATCTAATTGTGTACAAGAACATAAAGTATGTATGTATAAAAAGGCACACTAAATTATATTTCTTTACTAGCTGTCCGCGACACCGTCTGCATGTGTCTTAGGGTAGTATTCTTAATGGATTAGGCTAATTATTTTATTTAAAATAATAAAATATTACAACAAAACTTACAAAATATTCACATAAACCTTATATATTTCCAATACAAACTTTCATCCCTTATTACTTATTGTTATTTTACTCCCTTGAGGGTAAAACTTTTACAAAGTTTGAATGTCATATTTATTTAAATCAAATTAGCAGCCTAAAAAATAAGTTTCAAGTTCCTAACTGTAAAAATGAAGATAGTTCTATACAAATTTCCATCCCCACTTTCAACCCCTTTCACTTAAATAAACCGTGTTTTCAATTAAAATAATTGTACCTGAAATATTACTAATATTATAAATACGAAAGTTTAGATGTTTGGATGGATGGATGTTTGTTTGAAAGTATTTTCGGAACGATTCAACGGATGTTGATGAAATTTGGCACAGATGTAGAACATAGTCTGGAAGAACACATAGACTACTTGTTACGTTTTTTTAACTCCACGCGGACGCAGTCGCGTGCGACAGCTAGTATGTGATTAAAGTTAAATATAAAATACCTTATAATCTAAATCTATTTCACATAATACGAACTGGTTTTTTCTAATTTCATTAAAGTTTTTACATAAAGTAAAAAGCTTTTACACTTATAATATTAACACGTTAACTGCGGATTGAGGCAGGATAGGCCCAAAGCGTGACTTCTCGCTGGTGCGGCAGTCAAAATCGGGTTGTTTCGCTCTGTGCGGGAGGCTCCTAGATCAGTATTTCTATGAGTACGACAGAGACAAATATATAGAAATGTTTCTCTTGCGATATCTAGCCCAATGGCGTAATTAGATAAAAATGAGGTCCCACAGGCCCCAAACGCACTGAAAAGAAATTAATTACGCCTAGTGCGGATTGAGGTCAAATCTATCTCAAAATTTGTAGGCCTCATGGCCGCACTGCACGAAACGTGGGCGGCGCGGGCGCCGCGCATCCTAGCTTAGTGTTGTGGAAAGTTTCGATAACGTTTCGAGTTTCGAGGACGTTTTGGCAGGATTTATTAAAGATTAAGCGGTGGTACTTCATCTGACTTATTTGAAAATGTTTATTGGAGTTATGAGAAACTATGTTGACCTCGGTAAAAATTTTACTTATACCATACAAAACCTAAATTACTGCAACTTTGAATTTTAAGGGGGTGGCCTGTGTCTATGATGAACCAAAAGTGCATAAATCGGACACAGAATATATTTACGAGCCAGAAACACAACACTAAAAGCCAAGCTACTATTAACTAATTCTACTTAAATAGCACGATTAGTACGTCTTATACTTAATATAATATTCGCACGCACGCACGCACGCACATTCACCACTAACAATACTCAATTATCATCATTATTTTGTTTTGCACATGGGTGTTGCCTTAAAATGTGTGCTCAGTTGTGGATTATTCTTCACTGTTATTTTAAGCAAGTCACAGTTCCATTCGAAGTTTAGTCCATAGTGGCAATTTTTACCATTGTGTGCTGATCATCGTTTATGTACAGAGAACGTTGAATGTTTTTGCTGGTGATCTAAAATATATATTTTATTCCAAGATTTCCTATCGGCAGATGTGCTGATCATTTGTTCCAAAGAGGTGGTCAAAGAAAGCGCTGCGTAGGTTGCTACGAAAAATTAAGATTGATATTGAATGCCACGCAAGCTGCTAAGAAAACTAAAAAATTTGTGACTTTTTGTGTCCAGTGTGACAAATCTTTTTGTTTACCATGTTTTAATGAAAAACATTTTCTGTGATTAATACTCAATAAACATTTATCGTAACTACAACTCTCTTTTAATCCCATCACTAGTCGAGGCATTAATTGACCTTCCTTTCAGTGCGATTTGAGGCAGAACCGATGACAAATTTTTAATTTTACTTTATTCATTAACGAAACGTCCTAACTCCAGGCGAAGCTAGATTCATATTATGCACATATTTAAGTTCATAAGAGTGAAGTTTCAAGCAAATATCGTTTAATTTGGATTTTTTAAAAATGTTTTTCGAAAACATAATTTTGTGAGGCAGGAGAGGCCTCAATAGCACTGGAAAAAAGTTCAACTTTGCCACGAACAGGCCTCAAACGCACTGGCTGAAAGTTCCGCCAAAATGGCCTCGCAGTTAACGTGTTAACTGCAATTAGTCATTGACTCACAGCTACTTAGTGTCAATCTTATTTCACACTAAAGTCCTCCCTTAGTAACTTATTAACGAATCTGTATGGTAATTAGAGGTAGACAGGAAATATTAATTTAAATAACAAGTTATTTATTACTGTACCAGATACAATTTTAAAGGGATTCATCATCAATTTACCCTTTTTTACTACTTATTTTGTTACTATATGTATTTTTTCATACATCTCTATTAGTCGTTGCTCAATTCACTCTATTTTTAGTCATATTTTTCAAACAATCCATACATACATTTCTTGGTCTTTAACTATCTTTGTACCCATCCACATTCAATATCATTTACTATCTTGTTTTGTGTGAACATTATTTCTAAAGTCAATGTAAAGTAATTCTCGGTTTACATAATTCCAAGCCAGTTAACGAAATCAGCACTGGATTACTGGAAATATGTAAACGCACACTGGAATGTTTGGGTTCCAGTGTACACTCTTTAATTGCAATCCAGTAATTATGTTCGGTGGATTGGAATAATATAAACCGGCATAAATGTAGAAAATATGCACCGAATAATATGAAATGGGTGATGATAGCTGATGATGCAGAGTAAACAGCAGGAGACATAACAATCCGATGTCAGAGTACGAGATGTGGTTGTGCGCAGTCAGCGCGCAGCTGGCGCAGTGTACGCCGACATGACACACGCCTGGACCCAAGCCGAGGGAACCCTGACACCCGCTCCACCAGCACTGGACCCTCGCGTCTGCGCATCACAAACATTCCTCATACCACATGGTCAGACTCCGCTGTCTAGAATATCTCGGAACCTAAACAAGATGCCGCTGGAAAGAAACCCTGGAGCTGGATCTATACGAGCTTTAAACAGTCCACTGGTAAAAGACGTCACTGTACCGATGAACCTAAATTTTTCTGACATTGAAAGAAGAAGTAAAAAGAAGAATTAGAAAGAAGAATTGGAAAGAAGAAGTAAAAAGAAGTAGTTGTAATTAAATTTGAAAGACAGATGTGTCAAATGTGGTACAATACCTGAAGAAAATGTGATGCTCGACGCTGCAGCGCCACAGGTTCTTGCAGGCGCGCGTCGCCGGCAGACGGAAGCTGAGGCAGGTGTGCCAGTTGTCACACTCGCCGGCGCGCAGCCGCAGAGTGAACACGCGCTTCTTGTAGCTGATCTTTATGATCTTAGTCCACGGAAACCGGTTCATCACCACCCTGGACAACAAATGGTAACTTTCCCAGGATTTCCAGATCACAAATGGTCCAAATACGATCTCTTAAAAAAACCAGTTTTTCCTGACCAATAAGGTATCATGTATCCTTTCTGCAAAAACCTAAGACCTGTAGTAATGTTTTTATATATATATTTATATATATATATATATAATAAGGTGATAAACAAGGAAATGACCACTTGAATACACCTAAACAGGGAAGTGATTGCTGTCCAAAGACATCTGCGATGACAATCAACGGAGAAGGAGACATACAGAAAGAGGTTATTTCCTCTTCCTATGCTCCCCCTCTTCCACCAATCCCAACATCTCTTCCCATCCTTTCCGTAAAAAAATAAACTAGGAAGGGAGAAATTACTAAATTTAGGCTTCCGGAATACTCATAGTCATCAGACTGCAGAATTACTTCCACTTGACATCATTCTTCTGTGTGGTTGTGGTATTTCACCAGATGAACTGTCCCCAACATATTGTTGAACATTAGATGATTTGATTTGCAATCTGAAGGTCCTGAGTTCGAATCCTGTCATGTACCAATGTGATTTTCAATTTACATATGTTCATTTATCCGATGTTCTTACGATGAAGGAAAACATCGTGATTCATTGATATGTGTGAAGTCAACCCGCACTTGACCAGCATTGACTATGTCCTAGTCACCCCTAACTTAGGGTAGGCTTTAAGCCCCTCAGTGGGGATGTATAGTGAGCTGATGATGATGTGCGTACATATCTCTGAGTACGGCGATGCCGCGCCAGCAGACAGCCAGCGCGATGTCGACATCTTCAGAGTCTTTAGCGCGGTGCAGCTCAGCACCATAAAGAGACAGTTTTTTCGCGTTCTCCAGATAATTCAGTTCTGCCTCCGCTGGAGTTTGTCCTCTACAATTTATGATACAGTAGACTGTAGGTAATTTCTTAGTAGATCAGGTAAGTAGATATACAAAGATGGATTTTTGATTAATTGACAAAAAGTCCAGCTGTGGGCAGATAAAGACTGATGATGATGAGAAAAAGAAACTTTTTGTGAATGATGTGATTGTGATGTTCCTGTAACCTGTTTATCTGATAATTTTGACAATGCAACGTATTAGTCTATACGTAATTTTTCTCCAAAGTGTCATAAAGGAATAGTCAGTATTATGAAGTCATTATTAGAAGACCTAGAGTAGAATGTATGATATCAAAACATTTTTGAGGGTTCATAAATTTTAGAAAATATTGTATGAGCAAGAGATCCGTAACCAGATAATGGATCTGAGACAAAAATAAATTGGTGAATGTGTTGTCTATACATACTTATGTTTCCTGTACAATTCGTCTACTTTATCCTCGACATCAGATGTAAGTGCATGTTGCGGCAGAGCGCGGTGTGCGGACAACTGCGCCGCAGACACGCGGGCCTCGCGGTCCCCTAACTCACACTGCAGAATGTATGACGCCAGCAGTGCGTGTGTTATGTACGAACATGTTAAACGACCTACAAATAATACCAACGAGTTGTTTCTTTTTCTTCAGATTTATTAATAACTAAGCTTTCGTCCTCAATTTCATCAGTTCAGAATTAAAAAAAGTAGTCTATAACATGCACGCATACATCAGCTACATTCCCGTCAAAGTCCTGTCAAAATCGGTCTAGATGTTCCGGAAATTAATCGGAACAAACGCAGCATTGCGGACAAACATAAAGACTAACAGACAAACATTTTTTTTAATTGGTTTTTAGTTAGTAGTTACACAAATACATCATGTGTAGGTACAAAATATGTTTTTTTATAATATTACACACAGACATTCCAATTTTATTAATATTAGGTCCTTACATATGAAATTGGCGTTTTTCGTACTGGCCACTTTAATCACGAATTTCTCCTCTTTGGTAAGGAATTCCAAATTCAAATTTGTACAGCTATAGACTCATGTATTTGTGGTTCGATGACCGTCATTCATTTGTTTTTTTCCTTCTGTTTTTTTCTGTTTGCGTCACTCATTTTACAAAATGGAAAACTTAAAATATCGCAGTATTTACGAGTACGAGTTCCGCCGTGGCACTAGTGCTGCGGAAACGACTCGAAGGGTGAATGATGTGTATGGCGGTCGTGTTGCAAAAGAAAACACAGTTCGTTTTTGGTTTCAACGTTTTCGTTCTGGAAATTTCGATCTGCAGAACAAGCCCCGTGGACGGCCTGAGACTCAAGTTGATAATGAAGAGTTGAAGGCTATTGTGGAAGCGGATCCATCGCAAACCACGTCCGAGTTAGCTGCAGGCTGCGATGTTAGTGATAAAACTGTTTTAATTCACTTGAAGCAAATTGGGAAGATTAAAAAGCTTGAAAGGTGGGTACCTCACGAATTGACTGAAGCAAACCGGCAAACGCGCGTCGACTGTTGCGTTACATTACTAAACCGGCACAATAATGAAGGTATTTTAAACCGAATCATTACCTGTGATGAAAAATGGGTTCTTTACGATAATCGGAAGCGCTCAGCGCAATGGTTGGATCCTGGCCAGCCAGCCAAATCCTGCCCCAAGCGAAAATTAACCCCAAAAAAGTTACTTGTAAGCGTTTGGTGGACTAGTGCCGGTATTGTTCATTACAGTTTTCTCAAATCTGGCCAGACTATTACGGCTGATGTCTATTGTCAGCAATTGCAAACCATGATGGAAAAGCTAGCGGCTAAACAACCTAGGCTGGTCAATCGCTCCACGCCACTGTTGCTTCACGACAACGCTAGACCACACACTGCGCAACAGACGGCTACTAAATTAGAAGAGCTTCAATTGGAAAGTCTAAGACATCCTCCGTACTCCCCGGACCTTGCTCCAACAGATTACCATTTTTTTCGAAATTCGGATAACTTCTTGCAAGGGAAAAAATTCAACTCCGATGGGGCAGTCCAAATCGCCTTCAAAGATTTTATTGATTCCCGTCCGACTGGTTTTTTTAGTAAAGGGATCAATGAACTACCTATGAGATGGCAAAAGTGCATAGAAAATAATGGTTCATACTTTGATTAATTAAATATATTATATTAAAAAATATTCGACTTTTTGTTCCTCCCATACAAAACGCCAATTTCATATGTAAGGACCTAATATATAGATAGATATATTTAACACATATAGATTTAACACTTTATAGTTCTCTTAAAGTAGGTAACTTAGTCAGCACAACGTGATTTAGTGTACTCGTGTGACCTAGTCACGATGTTTTGACACTAGTTGTCATGAAAAACCTGATCTCACTTAACCAAACTCAATAATCTTCTTTATCATATAATTTTCAGTATGTACACAGACCCCATATCGGAGAAAAAAAAAGACAATGTAAAATGGTATTTTAACACATAAAGTTTGAATCAAAACACGGCAATTTTATTGTAGCTAAAAAAAATAACTTTCTTAATCATTTAGAACTTGGGGGGTTTGAGTTCTTAGAACTGTCCCATTTCTTTTAGGGGGTCTCTAAAAATAGATTAATACTAAAGAAGAAATAATATGAAGTCCTACCTTCCATGATGTCATTGCGTACAGCCAGCCCGAGCTGGTACCTGGTGTTGTCATCACGCAGCTCTGAAGGCTCCGGCGGGTAGAACTTCACCACGAAACGTACCTCCCATGGCTCGTCTGGAAACAATTTCACCAAGCATTATAAAGTAATCTTACTAATATAGGTATAAACTAGCTTTTACCCGCGACTCCGTCCGCGCGGAATAAAAAATAGAAAACGGGGTAAAAATTATCCTATGTCCGTCTCCTAGTTCTAAGCTACCTCCCCATCAATTTTCAGTAAAATCGATTCAGCCGTTCTTGAGTTATAAATAGTGTAACTAACACGACTTTCTTTTATATATATAGATGTAAAAGTTTAGATCAGGGATTCCCTAAGGGGTAAATATTGAACTTAAAGCATTGCTAATTCTCACTCTGTCTTCTTCTATTGACTTAAGTCAGAATTAATAATAATAATTGATCTTAAAAGTAGGTAATTTGTCCATGGGGGGGATCTGTGGTAATGGTTCATTTTGGAAGGGAGTCACTTGTCCAAAATAGTTTGAGGATCCCTGGTTAAAATGGATGGATGTTTGTTTGAAGGTATCTTTAGAACGTCTCAACGGATCTTGATGAAATTTTTCATAGATGTCGAGCATAGTCTGGAAGAACACATAGGCTTATAAAGTTTTTTTTTTAATTTATCTTGGACAGAGTCGCGGGCAAAAGCTATAATATAATAAATTCTTTAATTCATAACTATAGTAAACTAACTTCTGAATGTCTTCGCGAGTGTCCTCTCCATATCGAGCCAGATGCGGTCGGTGTGGTTCGCGCGAACCACACCGAAGTAATCCCGCTCCACTATATCCAGGTCATCACAGATGCGGTCAAGCAGGTCCGAACCTCGCGCCTTACGCTGGAAGAAGGAGTGCCAATGATGAAGAACAACCACTAGCGAGATGTTGGTTCAGTTGTGACCGCCTTCAGTCTAAATGACTGAATACGGTTTTACCTATTTTTTTTCTGAATGTCAATTAGTTGAAATTTTGAATGAACAAACAGTGCTATTTTCTTCTTTAGAAATGAAAGTAATAGTGGTAGATACCTCAACAACAATATTTCTTGAGTTCATGAATACCACGACCATACAGAAGACAGGCGTCAAATGGAAGCAATTCCGCAATTCGTCTGATAAGTGTGGTGCTGGAGGCCTAGTTTTAGTCCTTTTTTCCTTCCCACCCTTTTCTTATAAAGAATTATGGGTATGGACAGTGGATTTGGGGAAGAGATGACGCATAGGAACGAGAAATATCATCTTTCTGTGCGTCCCCTTCTCTGGTGATTAAAGGTAGGCAACACATCTGAAATTGCGGATCTCTATGGGCAACAGTTTTTAATATAAAAATAATTGGGATACTGTATGATAAGTACTCACGTCAACGTCAACACTGATGTACTCCCCGTCTAATAGCTGCACGCGCACGCGCTTTGTGTCGTTGCCCGCCCGCGCCATGCCCTCCTCCGAGGTGCTGCCCGACCCCGCCAGTCGGCGCAGGCTCTCACGCATTATATTACCTGCACACACATCTTTTACTATATGTTTTTTATTATCTATATTATATATATAAAAGAAAGTCGTGTTAGTTACACTATTTATAACTCAAGTTTGGTCGAATTGATTTAGCTGAAAGTTGATGGAGAGGTAGCTTAGAACTAGGAGACGGACATAGGAACTTTTTTTATTTTGTGTGCATTTTTTATTCCGCGCGAACGGAGTCGCGGGTAAAAGCTAGTTTAATATAAATAAGAAGAACTATATAGTCCGGTCAATTTAGACCTATATGTAATTGTATTTGTTTTCGTTTGTTTTTAAAATTACATGATTTAGTTTATATAACTATGTTTTTATTACTGCCAATGAAACTAAGCGATTTATTATAATTTTTGCTTTAAGACCAAGGTTTTCTTTTCAATTATAAACTATGACGATTTTCTATGTAAAAATGACCTTGTGATAATTACGATTTCTAAGTAACGCGCCATCGCTTGAACACGCTTTTTTTGTTTTGTTACAAATTTAAATAAATTGTTTTCATTCAAATACAACCATCTAAAGTGGCAATCTCCTTCATAGATCACATCAAAAGTTTATTAGATCCCTTTAATAGACAAACTTTACGTCAACTGGCAAAAGGCCCGTACTTTACTATGTATTCTCACGCGAAACTCGAATATAACTGAGAAATAGTTTCTGTTATAAAAACGCTTTTTTCGTTCTTCTTTACATAGTAACTAATAAAAACTATTTGCTTTTACTTTTTAAAGTAACTTTTTACTTATAAAAAAACTATTATCTATCTATATATATAAAAGAAAGTTGTGTTAGTTACACCACTTATAACTCAAGAACGGCTGAATCGATTTGACTGAAAATTGGTGGGCAGGTAGCTTAGAACCAGGAAACGGACATAGGATAATTTTTACCCCGTTTTCTATTTTTTTATTCCGCGCGGACGGAGTCGCGGGTAAAAGCTAATTACAAATAAATAAAAAACGCTCACTCCCGCAATTTAAAGTAATCGACTAAGACTGAATTTTTATTTTAATACCTCTGAATGCTACTACTCATTTCGTCATTCGACTTTCTAGTGAGTTATCATAGTAGGGGTTATTTAACTATCAATCCGTCAATATCGCAGATCCTTCTGTTATTTTGGCAATACGTTATGGCGCCTCTTAGTTTATGGCCCAACTATTTCCGGAGCTAGATAGACCATTGCGCACTTTACTATCGCATAAATAAACACACGTTAACCGCACATTTAAATACTGTGTTGAAACCAAAAGATTAAATGGCATCTTATGTTTTTACTTCTGTCTTTTGATGAAACTAAAATTATTACCTTAAATAAAGCGCTATTAATTTCCCTATCAACTACTTACATTAAAAAGTTCGACTAGTATTTTTATGTAATTTTTTTACTTATCTTACTTCTTACTTAATATTACAAATGCGATGTTTAGATGATGTATGTTTGTTTGAAGGTATCTCCGGAACGACTTGATGAAATTTGGCACAGATGTAGAACATAGTCTGGAAGAACACATAGGCTATTTATTACGTTTTTTTTTTAATTCCGCGCGTACGGAGTCGCGGGCGACAACTAGTTTTGCATACACTTACACATTTTTCTACACAATTGTAAAGTCACTTTCACACGATAATAACGATATATTTATTTGTGAACTAAATAGACTACATTTGTATGTAACAAACCAATACGTCTATCTCACAGTCCGTACAAATTTCAACTGACCCTGTGTTTATATGTTACTAGCTGTCGCCCGCAACTCCGTCCTCGCGGAATTTAAAAAAAAACGTTATAAGTAGTCTATGTGTTCTTCCAGACTATGTTCTACATTGTTGGCAAATTTCATCAAGATCCGTTGAGCCATTCCGGAGATATCTTCAAACAAACATCTATACATTCGCATTTATAATATTAGTAAGATATGTTGAACTAAGCCGGAATGATGACGATTAACGTAATTTTGCGTTCTTGTAGGCAATGCTATATCAATGTTCTGGGTTTGAATCAAATTGTATTGTATGGACATGAGAGATCAACAAGAAAAAAGGACTGAAAACTAATGTAAAGAAAGAAAAAACGACGACAAGAAACAAATTTTATACAGAAATGAAAATAATACAGTTGAACTAAAGTACGAGGGTCTGTGCTATGTCTCACTTATACAGGTGTTCTAACCCGAATTTTCTTGCTTATGTCATGTTGTCCGTCGGGACAACTACTCTCGCTAATAGGAAGTCTACCTTATTTAGATTCCTCTTTAATTGGTGTTTATTGCATCGGTGTCTAGTGTCTTTTGATTTGCTTAGAGAATTAAGCTTTCCATCAGTTTATTTTTTAGTATTCAACCATGGAATTATTCTGATGGTTTTCGTAAGGGCTCTCCCCCCTTCCTAAATCTATCTTTAAAATATCTAGCAAGTACTTACTATTTCAGTAGTAGAAAACTTAGTATAACTCTTTTCAAATATCTTGGCCAACAAATGTCATCGCGTGCTGCGCAGTTTCCTCCTCCCGCGTCCCGCTACACCTAATTTGCGTACTGCGCAGTGACTCGGGCAAAGTTAAGAGCCAAGATATCTGAAAACATTTATATTAATAAATAGCTACCAATCAGTGTACGGTTTATATCAACGCCTGCGTTTGTTTGTGCAACGTTTAAAATTTCCACATCATTTAGGTAATAGATGGTTTAGATTCATATAACGAATCTGAGTTACTAAAGTGTTCAGAACAGATGTGAAAATTCTTCCGATTCGAATCTCATTATAGACGTTGGTTTCTGAGACCAAAACATCTGTATGAAACATATCGTCATCTCTCATTATTTTTGACAAAAAGATAACAATCTATATATATAAAAGAAAGTTGTGTTAGTAACACCATTTATAACTCAAGAACGGCTGAATCGATTTGACTGAAAATTGGTGGGCAGGTAGCTTAGAACCAAGAAACGGACATAGGATAATTTTTATCCCGTTTTCTATTTTTTATTCCGCGCGGACGGAGTCGCGGGTAAAAGCTAGTATTTGGGGAGCATTTCCGGTCGCTAACCCCCCGGCTCGTAGGCGCGGCAGCAGCCCTCTCGAGGCTCCTTCCGAACCTGAGGGGTCCGGGTGTACAAGCAAGGCAGCTGTACACCATGGTCGTCCGCAGCATGGCCCTGTACGGCGCGCCGATATGGGCAGAGGCCCTAAACGCGTCGAACAGGGCCCTCCTCCGCAGGCCGCAGCGCGTCATTGCAGGACGTGCCTGCAGGGCCTACCGCACGGTAGGCCACGCGGCGGCCTGCGTCCTGGCCGGTACTCCCCCATGGGAGATAGAAGCGGGAGTGCTGGCTGAGGCATACCGGGCGCGGGTTGAGCGAAGAACCCGGGGAGAATCTCTCGCCCCGGAGGAGCTCGCCCACGCCCGGGAGAGGAGAAAGCGGAGGACCATGGAGCTCTGGGTGGAAGGCCTAGCGGACGTCGAATATGGCGTCCGCACAGTAGAGGCCATCCGCCCACAGCTCCCGGAGTGGTGCGGAAGGGGCCACGGGTCCCTCACCTTCCGACTCACGCAGGTGCTGTCCGGACACGGTTGTTTCGGACAGTATCTGCGTCGGATCGGAAGGGAGGAGACGGCGTCGTGCCATGGGTGCGGCGACGACGAGGATACGGCGCAGCACACACTGGAAGTGTGCTGCGCCTGGACAGAAGAGCGCCGCACCCTGGTGGCGACGATAGGTGGGGACCTCTCACTTCCTGGCGTTATACGCGCCATGTTAGGAAGTGAGAGGTCCTGGGACGCCGTTGCCTCCTTCTGCGAAGAAGTGATCTCGCAGAAGGAGGCACAGGAGCGGGAGCGCGAGAGAGACCCTCTGGCGCCCCCGCTCCGACGCCGTAGAGTGGGGCGAAGGAGGCGGCAATTCGCCGCCGCCCTTCGCCCCACAAATATGTGAGAGGAGCCCCCCCCCCCCCGTGGGCGACAACGCAGGCGGGGTCACGGAAGTAAGCTCACGCGTTCCCGTGGCCCCGCCATAATGCGTCGGAGGGCAGTCAGGTTTTAGTGGGTATTCCGGTCGCCTTCTGCGGCCGGCGAGTCCCACACTCCCTACGCCATTGCACAGCCCGGCGTAGGGGTGCGTAAATGCATTTCCTGACGTTAAAAAAAAAAAAAAAAAAAAAAGGGTAAAAGCTAGTATGTTTTAAACATGGATTTTGGTTTCCGAAACCCACAAGAATTGGAACACACTATGTTTCGTTATCCAAATATGTAATTTCAAATTCCACTAACTTTTGAAAAAAAAAAAAATTCAAGCGTGTGAAAGACAAAAATAAAGAATTTTACAGCCAAAATACCTGTAAAAATATTATTGTCTATTCTCTTTGTTTTTTTTTTCTGTAACAGAATGTAACACAAAATTGCAAAATCAAACCTGCCAGTTCTGGGTAATGTAAAATTTACTGTAAAAAAATTAAAAATATACCTGACCGCCCTGTCTGTGAAGTGAACCACATTCCTATATGACTCATGATATGGTAACCTTTTTAAAACATAAAACAGTCTATATGCAATATAGTAACGATGAAATGAGAAGCATCGAAACAAAAATCGATAAATCACATTGTTGTTTTTTTGTGGAAAAATTTAAAAATATGGCCAAGTTCATTGTTCATAAGCATTTAGTATTATAAAAAAAATTTAAAATGTTTATCGATTTTTATTCCAACGCTCCTCAAATGTATCTCTCTTATTTTATAACTAGCTGTAGCCCGCGACTCCCTCCACGCGGAATTAAAAAAAATATAATAGCCTATGTGTTCTTCCAGACTATGTTCTACATCTGTGCCAAATTTCACCAAGATTCATTGAGTCGTTCCGGAGATATCTTCAAACAAACATCCATCTAAACATTCGCATTTATAATATTAGTAAGATTTAACTAACTTGTTAATAAGTTGTGCTGAAATTCTTTGTTTTTTTTTTAGTGAATTATGTCACAAACATTATGTATATTCACGTTCAAGTAGCTTGATGATCCTGAAGCCGATATTTAAGATAGGTTTAATGAGATAAGATATCTGTCATGTTAAACTTTATCGCACTGAAACTTTTTAAACCTATAGATTAGTTTTCATACAATTAAGATTTTCTTATCTTTTATTTATGCATACGAAAGTGTTAATCTTTTCCTATGTACTTTTAAATAAAAAAAATACAATAAATATCGTTTAACTGACTTCGACAGGGAGCTTTATTATATGTCCGCGATCTTAAAACTTCGCTTATTGGAAATTATTACCTTTTATCATTCCAAAAGAAGTGCTTATCGGAGATAATCTTACTAACATAAATGCGAATGTTTAGATGGATGTTTGTTTGAAAGTATCTCCGGAACTACTCAACAGATCTTGATGAAATTTGGCATACATATAGAACATAGTCTGGAAGAACACAGGCTACTTATTGAGTTTTTTTTTTTAATTCCGCACGGACGAAGTTGCGGGCGATAGCTAGTATTTAAATATTTGTGCTAAATATTTTTTTTTAATTTCTTTTTTGTTTTTATAAAAGTTTATATTTTTCATGTCTTACTACAATAATATAAATTTATCTGTCGTATAAGTTGATAGAATTAGGCTTTGTAATTGAGGTCGCGTTGACGCTGGTATCCACTTAATCTGAGATCCACTTGCGGTTTATGGGCTGAATCAATTTCGTAACGAACCCGCAACCGTTCGAGGAATATACCTACCTACCTTATATTATAAGACATTTAGCGAAAAAAATTAAGATAAATAGATAGAAATCAAAGATAAATAAAGTTGATAAGATTTTATCTTTTGTTGAAAATAAACAAAAATAATATAATTCGATGGAATAATTGTCAAAAGTTTAGTAGTTTGCCATCTTGGATTTTATTTCGTTTTAAAATCTTTTAAAAATAACTTTGGTGAGGGAAAAGCTGTCAATTTTTACTTTAGATATCCCGAACGAAATTTGATAGTACTAGTAATAATATAATAAAGGCTTCATTAAAGGGATGTGTAAAATTAAACGGCAGTTGCGAGCTTTTTTATAGAACTTTTTTAGAGAACTTCAAATACTTTTTATTAAAGCATCATTGTTCTAAGGAACCAAACTGAAAATCAAGCATTGATACCAGTCAACTGATTACAGAACATGTCTGTTTAAGAACTTCTATGCAGAATAACTGTTTATCAGGTTAAAACAAATTACTTTGCAAAGAACTTTTGAAACTGCAAGCCAAACGCATCTAGACTCCCAGACGTTTTTATCGATTATAAAATAGGGACAAGGAATGTATTGGCTCCATTCTGTATACAGAAAATAGTGATTTTTAATTTTTAAGTTATAACTTGATCATAGTATGAGCTCATAGTTTTGAAATTACACCGTCCATAATTCCATATATCAATCCGAGATAACCTATTATTTAACGGGTATTTTTCCCGATTTACGCTTTTAATTTATGGAAATCTTGATTCAAAATTATTAAGAAAGATTTATTTTACATTTCACTCCAAAAATTTTCAATAAATGTGAATTAACACTGCACTTAAGTTATCAAGTTGCGTAAGAAAGTTAAATAAATGAGCTGCCCGACGGGTCACAGAGGGTCCCATCGGTCAACGCCTTTTATTTCTCGTCACACCACATTTTAAATTAAGATTTCCAATGCTTACCTTAAAAATCCCAACCGATCTCTGCAAAGATTCCTCGCAAGACATAAACAGTGCAATTCCCGCCTTTGTAAAAAACAAAAGATAAATTAAAAAGTTTTAATTTTTTTAATACACTGGTATTTTTCTTATAAATCCACCTTGAGTGTTTAGGACGTTTAAAAATTTCAATAAACTATTTAATTTTTAAATGTAAATAAACTTTGAAATAAAATTTGTTATTAATTCTTATAAGAAAGAACACAACCATTCTCAAAGGAGCCAACTGCAAACTAGTTTGGTTACTAACTCGCGCGTAGAAGCTCTCGTGTTGCTCTGCATTCATGAAAATTTATTTAATGTGTGACAGAGATGTTAGCTCGTCTCATTCTAGCATTTAGCTTTCTTTAGAATTCCTTAGGGCGCGCTCGGTTATGGTGTACAATAGTACATTGAAGCGTTAAAGCACTCAATATTCATAATGCGTTTCCCGCGCTTGCCTACAACTTATATAGAACTGTTGTTAATATAATGAACAAAAGAACACCTTGAAATCGATGTAACCGGCTACATATTACAATTAAGGAACACTTATTATACTTTTAAGTTATTGTGTCGACGATTCACAGAATAA
The DNA here is from genome assembly GCF_912999745.1 of Papilio machaon. Taxonomy (NCBI): domain Eukaryota; kingdom Metazoa; phylum Arthropoda; class Insecta; order Lepidoptera; family Papilionidae; genus Papilio; species Papilio machaon. Next base: position 381,905 of record NC_060011.1, read on the forward strand.
TTAGCATTTTCTTTTATTGATTTACCTCTACTCTATATATCAATAAATTGATATTCAAACATGTTTTTATGCGTTCAAAACTACCCTTTTATATTCTATCACAAATTGACCGTGACGTTGTTAATTACTCGATGTAAGTCCCGAATGTAATAGAACGGTGTAATCATTTATGTGTATTAGAGGTAACATCAGATAGATCTTTATCAGTCTCGCTTCTCGTTAGGCTACTTCTGTTGCACGAAAGCAAATGTGAACAGATTTTTACAAACTTTATGAATAGAGAGAAAATATAAACTTGACATCATAAAGGAGTGTCCCCATTAATCTTTATAAACAACATCATGTTTGTCGCATTGTTTACATGAAAGATAAACATTTTTTTCATAGAAAATGTAACAAGAAAATGTCTACAAACACAGGGCTTGGTTTAGGTGTCATATTCAGGTTTATGAATTGACATAGTGGATGAAGAAGTAATTCATAGGAGTAATTGGATATTATTATCAATTTAAATGTTAAATTACAAAATCTATTACTTTCTTATAAACTGTATAGCTTGCGCAATAACTATAAAACATGACTGAGACGGCTTAAAGGTTTCGTTACCGAGCCATAAAATCACCTTGAAAAAAAAAAGCTGTCACAGAAACGTGTTTTTGACATTACACGCCATAACATAACCTCTTCATTTTGTTATTTACATGAAAATGTGGCTTATGTTCTTTTGAAATACTTTGACTATTTTACACTACAATAGGTAATACTTAATACAATATGAGTGAAGAAAATTTTGACACAACAGAATCAAAGGCAGGCGAACAAAATGAAAACAATCCACAGAAGCGAAAGTGGCGTAAAAAACGAAAGAATTTCTTATCAAATGCGAAGAAATACGCAAAGAAGGGACAAATGGGTCGCGGAACACAAATATCTGAAGAATTATATCAGTACTTCGTTGGAATTTTGGAGGCTATCAAACAAGGGATAGAGGATAAGGACGAAAAACGTGAATATCTTCTTCAAATTTAATATCTTTTTATTTTAATATACTTCTAAATCTATTTTAATTGGTAGACAATAAATTAAAAATATCAAACTACTAATAATCACATTAGCATTTCAGAGTATGCTTAATGAATTTTGAATCTCTATATTTTTTGGTACACTTACTTAAAGTATTGTGTTTATAATACTTTAATTATTAATGTTTCTTATGTATGTATTCTGTAAAAAAAATTACAGTGTCCCAGATTTGAGATTTAAATTAATTTATTTTATTCCAGAGGCTCTAGTCAACAATGTACTTGAGCGAACTAAAGGTGAAGAGCTAAACATAATAGGTAATCAGTTAGGATGTCGTGTGATAGAACTTTTGATACCATATTCAACACCTGAGGATCTGGAGCGATATATCGAAGTTGTCAATACAGACCTTCGTAGACTGTGTTCTGACAACTTCTGTGGTTATGTCCTCAACAGTATGCTAACCGTTTGTAGTCACAGAGCGACAGATCACTTGCAGAATAATAATCAAGAAACAGAAGATGAGGTACCGAAAAAGAAGAGAAAGAAAGAACAGGATTGTAAATACTCAGAAGAGCATGTTAAAAATTGTCACGAGTTTGTAATAAAAATATCTAAATATGTTTTAAATAATTTAGAAGATTTCGTTTGGGAACCGAATACAAATTATATGGTACGAACAGTACTCAAATGTCTGAGCGGTATTAATCTTTTACCCGGAGAGAAACCGAAGGTAAATCTTTTCAAAGAACCGATACTACAAAATAAAGGTATACCACCTCATCAAAGTGATGTTAAGTATAGGAATGTTCCGGAAGATTTTACAGAAATAGTCAAAGAGTTTGGTAACCGTTTATCACTTTGGCCTCAATTCAAAGATTTACCCTTTGAAAATATGACTTCAGCTTTATTACAAGTACTTCTATTTGCGGTTAAAAATGCTGACAAAACGGTAACAAAGCATTTAATAAAGAAATTATTAAATGAGAGCTTCGCACCTGATGACTGGGTATCTGAAGGTGCTGATGATAAAAAAGATGATGAAAAAGATAGCAAAGATGATGACAAAAATGAAGTAAATGGTGATAATACATTAAGTTCTAATTTGCCTCCTGTCTTTCAATCGGAAGCAGCTGTAAGGTAAAGTATTTTTTGAAGAATTTTATATTAAACCACTTTTTCACTAGTGCAACTACCCGCATAATGGTTAGATTAAACAAAGAATTTACTATTTCCACTAATATCAAGCATCTTTCATACAAATACATAATGTCCAATATATCTAGGAATTGTGTGGTTACTTTCAAATCACATGTCTGAAAACATGTTCTAATCTTGTTCAATACAACTATAGATGTTTTTATACAAGTTTATTTGCAGTGGAAACACTAAATCTACTATATAAGAAGACTAGCTTTTACCCGCGACTCCGTCCGCGCGGAATAAAAAAAATGCACGCAGGATAAAAAAGTTTCTATGTCCGTCTCCTAGTTCTAAGCTACCTCCCCATCAATTTTCAGCTAAATCAGTTCGACCGATCTTGAATTATAAATAGTGTAACTAAAACGATTTCCTTTTATATATATAAGATATAGATAGATAAATGTCATCTTAATTAATTTCCAGGTTATTAGAGGCAGCGCTGTTTGTAGCTAAAAAGAAGTTGTATACACAGATATATGCTAAATGCTTCATCAATCGTCTCGGCCAGCTGGCTACTGTTAAGACATTGAACTTTACTGTACAGCGTCTGATTGATAACTGTCAAATTAAGGAAGAGGTATGATTTATACATCTGTAATCAATTTGTACATATTAATAAAATTGGATTATCTGTACGTAATAACGAAAAAATAATAATATGTTGTCTATATAAAAAAAATTTGTCTGTAAGTAGAGTTTGTTCCGGGTAATCTCCGGAACAGATGGACCGATTTTGACAGGACTTGGACTGGAAGGTAGCTGATATGTGCGAGCATGTTATAGGTTATTTTCCTTCTGAAGAAGTCACACCCACAGCTATGATACAATATTTTTTTTATATGCGAACATTTTTTTTTCAGTTCGAACCAATGTTTGATGAGCTATGCCCTAAATTTGAGGAGATAATGTCATGTGGTAACACAGGCGTGTTGGTGGCATTAGCAAAAGCCTGCCACAGGTTAAAAAGCAAGCAGACACAGTTTGTTCAGGTTATATTAAATGTTAATTTCGCTATAATTTTATAATAAACCTGACACTCCGGACAAGAATATTAATATAATGACATCCTGATCGTCTAATTGACATACATACAAACCTACATATATACTTCATACTCGTGAAAAATTTCCCTTCTGATTTAATTTGCAGAACATTTTTTGTTGATTGTTTTCGGAAAAGACGTTATTTAAGTCTATTTTATTTTAAAGAAATCCTTTTTAGCCGACTTCAAAAAGAAGGAGGTTATCAATTCGACTGAATTTTTTTTTTTATGTGTGTTACCGCGAAACTCCGCCCCTGGTGGTCCGATATTGATAAAATCTATTTTAATCGAAAGGAAGTGCTTGCAGATGGGTCCCATTTTTTGTTTTTTTTTAATTTTCTATCTTTTTGCAGCATCTAGAAGCAGTGTTGAAGTGTACAGAGGATGGTGCTCAGAAGTATTTCTCAGTTTTGTGCCTCCGTTTGCAGCCGCTTGATAAAGTTGATGTGAACAAGTTATCGGAGGAATACTTTATACATATACATGGATCAATTATATTGCAAACAATACTAGATTTCCAGGTATGTTTTAATCTATACATATTAAACTAGCTGTTGCTCGTGACTCCGTCCGAAGTAGCCTATGTGTTCTTCCAGACTATGTTATGTTCTATATTTGTGCCAAATTTTAACAAGATCAGTTAAGCCGTTCTAAAGACACCTTCAAACAAACATCCATCCATCCATCCATCTAAATATTCGCATTTATAATATTAGTAAGATTGAGGTGTCTGTGTGTAATCGAAAAAAAAACATTTTTTGTACACTTGTAACGAAAAACCAATTTTTAAAAAAATTTTTGTTTGTCTGTCTGTCTGTACGTCTGTCCGCAAGTCCATGTTTGTTCCGGGTAATCTCCGGAACGACTATACCAATTTTGATGGTACTTTCACAGGAAGGTAGTTGATATATGCGGGCATGTTATAGACAAGTTTTTTTTATTTAACACTGAGGTAATCTTTAAGGTCTGTAAAGTCAGTTATATTGAAATTATAAGAATAAATATAGTCTATGTTACTCAGTAATATTGTAGCTTTCTAATTGTTAAAGATTTTTTTTTATATTTGTTCAATAGTTTTTGAGATTATTTGTAACATAAAAAAAAAATACAATTCTTTCCTCTTTGTAAAATAATGCTCGTTAATTGTATTTTATTAGTTTTATAATATTTCCTTAATTATTAAAAAAAAAATATCTTTTTGTGTGAAAAGATTTTTTTAAATACGAATACAAATTTCAAGTTAATTCCTGTTAATGTCCTTAGATGGCGCTAATCATATATTAAACTTATTCTATAATATAAAATCAGGAGTGGAATATCTAGTCGGATTTTTCAGTTTTTTGTAATATGAATTGTTATGAGAGCTAAGAGCCCTAAATCCCCCCCCCCCCCATCACGTCTGTACAGATGTTTCTGTTAAAGTTAGTATCAAAATAATGTTCTTCAATATACTAGTAGTGACATCTGTTAACAACTCTTTGACACACCTCATTATAATTTTCTATTAAAAAAAAATTAGTCTGTGAACCTCAAACCGTGTTTTAATAGTTTCACTTCAATAACACAGGTCAACAAAAAAATATTTTTTTTTTGGGTTTCTGTTCTCTTGCTTAAATCCTGATTCTAGACACTGAAAAACACTTAATATTCATATTTAGTTCATAAAGTTTGCTTTGATCTGATTTATGACGATAAGACTTAGTACGAGAGAGCTCATACGAGCATAAAAGAAATACGAAAAATATTCACTTTTAGACATTAATTTCTTGTTATTTTACATCTATATATTATTGTTTATCACAAATCTTGAATATAAAAGACTTCTATCTAAAAAAATGTTTTCTAATTATAATTTACAGTGGAAGTGTAGAAAAAAACATAAAAATCAATCATTTTCGCCGAAAAATTGTCCTAGTTTCTACAAAAGCAAACTTTAATCGAAAAAAAAAATTTTTTTCCTTATTTTTGTGGTAGGAGAAACCAAAATTTTACATGTAGAAGTTAGACCCAAATTGTGTTGACCGGTGTTATTAATGTTATATTCAGAGGCCGACGAAGGCAATATCAAGTGTGTTGTCTCTGAGCGGTGAGGAGCTGCTGGTTGTGTTGTCGGACGCGAAGGGCTGTCACGTGGCGGACGCTCTTTGTACGGGACAATTTGTTGGTGTTAAATCCAGAGACAAGCTTGTTAAGAAACTTAAGGTGAGACTAAGTTAAGTACTTAATAAAAAAACATTAAAAAAAATAAGAATAAACTTTTTTTGTCGATAGATGGCGTTGTTACTAATTTATAAAAGTAGTATTTTTTAATATGACAAATTGTATTTTTTTTTAAATCTTAGATTTTTTTATTTTGTAATATTGTGGAAGGTAAATTTTTGTTTGTTTTTTTTTTAATTTTCACGGTTATTTAATATGGAAATTGTGTCCAGGGCTACTATCAAAAGCTGGCTCTATCTCAGCACGGCTCGCGTGCATTCGAACAGATCTTCGAGGCGTCTTCACCTGAACAACAAGTTGCGATAATGACAGAGTTATCAGATAAGAGCAATCTACTTAACGGTTCACAATATGGCCGCATTATAGCAACTAAATATGATCTAAATACATTCAAACTATCGCAAAAAGCTTGGGAGAAAGCTAGGAAGAAAGCTAAAAAGAATCAAGACTAATTTTTAATAAATCTTCGACTTTGTCAGTGCAGAACTAAAAAAAAATCTAGCCTATAACATGCCTGCGTACATCAGCTACCTTCCAGTCAAAGTTCCGTCAAAATTGGTCCATCCGTTCCGGAGATTACACAGAACAAACACGGCTTTCCGAACATACAGAGTGTGACAGACAGAAAATTTTAAAAATACTAATTTCAGGTTACTTAAACATGTGTTTTATTTAACCTTTTGACTGCCGTTGATTATTATTGACCTCAACATTTATATTTTTCACCATGCATATGTATCACAACAATACTTTAGGTATAAGTAGGGTAGGGCGGGGTTAGTTGAGCAATTTTTCACTTGAGCGGATGTAGCTCCTCAATGATAAGTCTCAATGAGTTGTTATGCGGCTTGATGGATTAGTAATTTATCCCTTAGCAAAAGTGTCCATAGTAATTTTTTGTAGCAAGTCGAATTTAAGAGCTACAGCTGTTTAAATGCGGAAAGTCAAGTATGCTCAATGTACCCCATAGGTGAGGTAAGTTGAGCAAGGATATGGGGCAAGTTGAGCACTAAGAATGTCTAACCAAACTATGAGTTCAATGTTTACTGGAGATGAAGTAAAATATGTGTTTGATAATCAGCTCTTTATTAATATTCTTTTAGTGACAGAACAACTAAAACTTAAAATAATTTTCTTTGGACAATTAACTGAAAATAGAATAAACAAAACATCGACGAATCTTAAGACTAACTTCAGGATTAAATTCAGTATTTTTGTTTAAAATCAGACTTAGATATCTTAAAAAAAATAATAAGATTTTAGCAACTTAATAAGTATGTTAGTATTGCAGCTTTCCTTTCTTCTGTTAGTCTTATCTGCTTCTCTAGAGCCAGCCTTTGAGTATGGTCGTACAATTTCCGGAGAAAATACTGGTACAAGATCGTCTCGTTTTTTTATTTGTTGCTTGGACAAGCTTCGGGTTCAGCTTGACTGGTTGAGGCACAAGGAGTGGGATTAGGATCAGTACTGGACACCACAGCTTGCGCTGGATGATCTTTTTCCGACTCGATAGTTTCTGGTTCAGAACGATCGACTACAAATGATGGAGAAAACTCATCCTCAACAAAAATGTTTGCATTATACGGGAAAACGCCTGTCTTTTGGTAACCGTTAACAATATTTATACTTGTTTGAACAGACGGCAACGAATCAGCCACTATTTATGGTATATCATAAATAGTGATGGTTTTCCCCGGGTTGTTTCGTCGTATGGTAAGTTGAGCAACTATAGCTCAACTAACCCCAAACCGGAATTTTAAAATCAATGCGTCTTTATAAATAAATCATAAGAATTGTACCCAGAACCTCTTTACATATCAAAAGTACAATAACTCCATAGAAGATTAACACTTACCTGATTGTAAACATTCAACAATTGACTAATACAGACGAAAAGTTGCGATAAACGACGTACTTACTTTTTGGTCACAAAATAAACAAAACGCTCTGGTGCTTCACTCGTTCGTCCAGCCCCCATTAGCGAACGCGTGGTGATTAACCCTCCCGAAACTCTTTCTTTTCGCCATACAAAGCTTATGCGTACAGTGAATAGTTTGCGAGATATTTCGATTGCCCAACTTGCCCCTATGCTCAACTAGCCCCGCTCTACCCTACTTTATTATGTACTAGTTGTCGCCCGCGACTCCGTCCTCGCGGAATTGAAAATAAAACATAAGTAAGTGTTCTTCCAGACTATGTTCTACATCTGTGCCAAATTTCATCAAGATCCGTTGAGCCGTTCTGTAGATACTTTCTACACATACATCCATTTATCTATCCCACCATACATCCATCTATCCATCCATCTATCCATCCATACATCCATCCATCCATCCATACATCCATCCATCCATACACCCATCCATACATCCATACACCCATCCATACATCCATACACCCATCCATACACCCATCATTTATAATATTAGTAAGATTCATAAAGATTGAATTTTGCAAGTCTACGTAAATTAATGTGGTTATTGAAACCATGAATTGTCAAAAATCCTCACCAGGCTTTAGTAACTGTATAAAATGGTTGACGTATGTTTAAACTAAAATGTATTTGAAATACTGCTCTTATTGTTACTTTTAAATATTAATTATAATATATATAAATATGAAAATAAATGGAATTAATATTTCTGTTGTATTTTTTTATTTTGCCTTTCACAAATAATTTAAAAAAAAAGACAATGGCAAGAGGCCCGATGGTATGACGCTCATCCCGTGGAAAAACGGGCGGTCACTAGTGTGAGATGCCACATGCGTGGACACTGTGCCCCATTCCACGTGAGAGCGACCGCTGGCAAAGCCAAAACCAATAAAAGGCGTTAATATGCGGTCTTGGGAGTCCCGTAAACATTTGCGCCTTTTGCCGTGGAGGCCTTGGGGTGCGGAAGCCCGTCAGCTGTTTAAGGAGCTTTCCGCACACCTCAGAGGAGCCAAGGGCTGGCGCACATTTCAGACAAAGGTTGAGCCTGGCCATTCAACGGGGAAATGCCGCCAGCCTCTTGGGCACCCTACCCGAGCGATTTGGGGTCGATTTTTTACATTATCTAGTGTTATTTTGTCAAGTTTATTTATAATTTTTTTTACCTTCACAAATATAACTTTAAACTTAATAAAAAACTATACCGCAATATTGACATTGCGGGCACATTTTTATTAATCAAATCATTCAAATATTATAGTAAAAACTCTTAGAACTACTATAAGACGGGATATTGACAGACGCCATTGCAACCGGGCGGTATCTCCCCTGGCCTCAGTTTGCAGACTCGCCCTGAGCACATGTACTCCCCTTTACGCAGATTTAACTCTGGACGAGACTTTGTTGTCGCTGTGAACAAATACACAAACATTAGTTAACACATTCACTGCCACCGTTCAAACTTGTTCTCATAAAAATAAGGTTAAAAGAGGCTGTTAAATGTACATTTTAACTTGCACTAATGTCTATCTATAAACACTACAGTCGAACCCGGATAAGTGAGAGTTTAAGGAAGCGCGATGTTTTTCTCACTTAGAGAGATTTCTCTTTAACCCGAGTTCCTTGCTTATTGAGGTAGCGACAGATTACGACCGGACAAGGGCTCTCGCTTATAGAGGTTTCTTGCTGATCCATGTTCCACTAATTTCATATCTTTATGTATTAAGATTTTTGGAGCAAGATTTGCAAGCCTTTATGAATATAGACCTCGTCCAACTTTTTCCACCATATACCTTGAGGATTATGATGAGATGGTGTCTTCCTTCCCTTTACATCTTGTGCATGTGAAGATCTTCGGACGAGCAAACGCTGATCTAAAGATTTAAAACCATTGTCATCGCGATCTGTCGGTGAACAGCTGCCGACCCACGCCATCATTGACAGCGAAATTAAGAGAATCTGTAATTATATTAATATTCAATTTAATTAGTAGTCTATGTGTTATTTCAAATATTCTACATCTAAGTTATATTTCAGTGTGGTCTATTCTGCCATTTTGGAGATGAGCAATAACATCCATCTATTCATCTAAACTTTCCCATTTATAATATCACTCAGATTAGTAAGATGAATGAAGTTTCTCAATTGATTAAAAATATTTACTCAATTGAGCGATTTCTTGTTTCTTTCGTTTTGCGACTTTGGTTTTATTTTTATTTTTACTAAAGCACGTTGATCAAACGCATAAAAAATGCGCAGTCCGTTTGTCTATATTTTTTAAAAGTGTTATCAAGAGAAAAAGGATAAAAACAACAATTTGTTTAAACTTCGCAAGTTATTTATTTTTATTAACAGTTTTATACGAGTTTTATCAAAATAAACAAAAACAGGTAATACGTTATTTTCCGTTGAATTAAATAATGTTATCAATTAATTAAAAGGAAAATATGCGTCATTTTTGTGCGAAACAAACACGAATCTTGTTGAACACGTCACCTTATGAGCCATAGATGATGTGTACCGAGTAATTCTCTGTGTTTACCACAAGTTCAATGAACTAGAAGTAAACATATTTGAATACAAGACCATTTAATAAATTGGCTTAGAAAATCAAGAGTGGATTTATCTCAAATCACATGGATTTCGCGACTTCTTTCTGCACTGTATTACATAATACTAAATCATCTCTGAACCGGTTCAACTGTTCAGGTCACATAAACTTGAACCGTTGAGTTGCGGTTCAACAACTAATTTGCAGCTCACAGCTCAACTGCGCGAGTTGATAAGGTAGCCGGTGCCTAGCAGTTCGCGTTTAGAAACAAAAATCATAACTCTATGCAGATACAAATCGAGCTGAGCTGCAAGCCGGTTTACTTATCACACATGTGAGCCGTGAGCTGATCTGCAAGTCATAAATTTTATTTGAGTTACCAATAAACAAGTTCTATCAGAATATCAAAGATGTGTGTGTCTCCTCCAATTCGTACTGTAGCCTGCATGATTGATAGGTCACAACTAATTTTAGTAGGCTCCAAGAATCTATAATGGGTTTAGTTTTAAACTTGCTATTCCTGACCAAGAATTTATTACCTCTGGTTTTATGCTTGTCATTATAATTATGGGATAAGGTCATAGTGCTCTCGATAAAGTATCCAAATTATGTAATTTGAAGTCATGGTAATATTGAGAATGTTTTCTGAAATACACACGATATCTAATACCAGCTGACATTGACTCCGTTCGCGTGGAATTAAAACAAAAAAATAGTAACCTATGTGATCTTTTAGACTATGTTTAACATCCATACCGAGTTTTATCAAGATTTCTAGAGTCGTTTTAGAGATGCCTTCTAACAAACTTCCATCCATCTAAATATTCGCATTTATAATATAAGTGAGATATTTGAAATACCCATAGGTGGGCACAGTTAATCAAAAAGTTAACTTCGTTAATCGTTAATTCGTTAAATAAAAATTTAACTTCGTTAATCGTTAAAGCGTTTAATTTACGAAAATTTAACGCAAGTTAAAGTTAACAGTTAAAGTTAATTTTTGTTTATATTACGAGTATAAGGCGCAAGCGGGAAATGGCCATATGAATAATCTCCGAATCGTATGGGCCGATTTTGTCGAGACTTTCAATAGAACTTAGGCTATTTTTTTTACTGCGCTTATGAAATCTCGGGCGATCGCTAATCCTATCTATAGTTTAGTTATATAATATACTAAAATATAATTTAGACAATAGGAGCGATGTACTAATGCCTGTACCATAATAATGACATAGCATGCACTAGTACACACACTTATATACTACACTGACAATGATGGACATTGACTTTTTCAGTCAATTTTTTTATCAACAATCCGACGTCACGGAATTAGAGAGCTAACTAAATTTAGACAACACAAATTTTCTATTAAACAGTAAGAAGACATGTGATAATATTAAAAAAAAACAATCGAAACTTTTGTGCAGTATTTACATTTATCTGTTACTATTTGCTCCCGGATATTCATTTGCTCATACTCCAACAACTGAACATTTAATTTTATGTATAATTTGGTAATATTTTTTTTTTATTTTAGCTAAGGACCCACGAACAGACTTATCATTTTTTACGTACTCTTTATTTATTAATATAGATTTATTAATAAAACTTCTAACATCAGAGGAAACTTATTATAACATTGATAAATAAACTATATAACCAATCCAGTGATACATCTCAACGCATCAAACTATACAACTGAGATGCCTTCGATAACTTCTATCATCTAATGATCTATCGTCCTATCTATTGTTATATTATGTTAAACCAAGATAAATTACTCTCAGTGTATAGAGCATAAGTTACACGACATAACGAAAACAACCGATCGCGGGTGATGTCTTCTCTCTTTCTTATCACCTATGAAATCGTTATACATAGTTTATTAGTAAGAATATGTTTTGAATTATTTTCAACGACATTCGATTAATTTTAAAATAAACTTTCGATATACGTAAAAAAATCGATGTCTTTTTGTAATTGTCACTTGTGGCGACATTTCATATATTAAATTTAGTATAACACAGTTTAACATTATTTCACTAACATAATTATTTTATATTTTTCCTCATTCTTTCTCGTTTTGTCGTATACTTTTTTTGTAAACAAACAAATTATCTTCGCTATTGTCTTTGCGCAGCGCACGTGCATCCCCGACCATTAGAAGGGTTGGGGCCATAAATCCATCGAGTTCGTTATCGCATTCTCTGTGCGGCTGTCCATTTGATCCTTTGTTCATATTTTTGTTGTTGTTAAAATTATTTTTCGTTGACTATGAAGAAGCCCCAAAAAAACAAACGACGGTAATAAACACCTAAATCCCTTTTGTTTTTGAGGAACGTTTATTGCGTGCACATTTCGTCTTTCGAATTTTTAAATTTATTTTTCATTGTTTGTTTCTTATCTACGCAATGACAAAAAAAACCTATTTGTACGCTTTTTCAAATGAACCATAAACTATTTTTTTTAATATTTTTTGTTGTCTTTAAACTCCAAAATTAAAATAAACATTTTGTCTGCAACAAAGTTTAGTTGTATTTTAGGTACGACGTTGAAGAGTAATGCACTCTCGATTATTTTGATTGCTATTCAACGCAGAGTTTCTTTTTTAATAGATTTTGCGTCTCACGTATAACAATTATTGTATTAAGAGTAAAGTGTTTTCGAACCTTATGTTGATTTTATAACAAAGTCTTGTTCTAAAAAAAGTGATGTTAAATAAATGAAAACCAGTTTTAATGTGAATAAAATGTAATAAAGACTTTTCGAGACATTTTTGTAAATATGAAATAATTAATAAACTTTGAAGGTGTCTAGCGCCTAAACTTCGAAATATTTGATAGAGGTAAGTTTGTTTAAATCGTCACTATTTTCTAACAAGGATTCTGCGGTACTCTTTTGATCTATCCCGGCCGCTCGGTGTATTGTATAACATGCATCACACTCGCTCGTTCTCGTTCTCTCTTGTTCTCGGTCACCATTCGACTCGCCGACGGTCGCCGAACATAGCCGAATTTACGAATGTAGTCTGATGCATAATTTAAATAAAATGACAACACGTCAATAAGTGTCTATTGTAACAATTAACGGACTAAATTAACGGAAGTAGAATTTAACGGAAGTTAACAAGAGCGTTAACACTTTTTGAATTTAACTTAAAAGTTAATCCGTTAAGGAAAATGTTAACTTCGTTAATTAACGATTAACGGATTAACGAGTTAATGCCCACCTTTGGAAATACCAAACGCAGTATAATCCTATTGTACTGTCATAATGTAAACCAGACATAAATGTAAAACTGTAAACCTCCTGTAAAAATGCACTGATACGATTTACTTACACTTTCAAATAACATACGATTGAAAATTAAACTAAAACTAAGCAAAACACATATTTATATTAATCCAATTGAAAGTTTAAAAAACATAAACTAGCATAAATAATAATAACACAACAATTGACATTATTTCGTGTTTAATTTTCACTATTTAAAACATGATTTTAGTGTAAACAAAAAGCTTTGTTACACTTACCAATGTGCGCATGACCTGACCTCTTGTACACCTGGTTATAGACTGACGTTAGTACATAAACACTCGTTCTTGTTCTTGTAAACTCGTTGTGTAGGGTGACTAAGATGTACTGAGTAAAAAAGACATTCCTAATAGAGACAAAATTGATTGGTTATTTTATTATTTGTTACAGAACTGTTTAAATATCGTCTATTAAAATATTTTCTTATTTATTTTTCTTTAGCAACGTTTCTTTTGATTTTCTGTGTTATCTCTTATCGTAATAAAATTGGAAAATATGACTACTTTTTATTATTAACCACTTCAAAATATAAACACGCAGACACAAAAGAATTTATATTTTTATTACGAGATTCCATTGTAACAGTGTGGTGATATTATTTCTAAGTTGATCGTGAATATCAATAACCTTGGTATCTCTACAACAGTATCTTTAAAACATGCAAAAAGCTAATCAAAATTCCGTTTCATTTGAACAAGAAAAACATATTTTAAACTAGTTGTCGCCCTCGACTTTGTCAGCGCTGAAATTAAAAAAACGTAGTCAATAATATTTCCCGCGTTTATCAACTACCTTCCCGTCAAAGTCCCGTTAAAATTGTACGTAATATGTTTTTTTCTCGATTTTATATACTGTCTCTAATTTTATTATATGTATAGATATTTATACATTTCTGCTCTATGAGTATGAGTATATTTATTCAATCATACAATAACAGTACATGTCGCGTTTTTAATAAAATACTTTTCTCAGAAAAATCGCAGTAAAAGAATTAAGACATTTTTCGTAAGTAAACTCGCCTCCGGCTGATTGTTCTTTGATCGTATATAAAATTATAATTTCTTTTGTATAACGTGGCTTTGTTGTGTAGCCACTTATTAAATATCTTTTTTAAATCTTTGTTTTGTTAACATAGATTTCTGATAGAGAAATGGAGTTATTCTATTTTATTTACTAGAAACCAATGAATCACAGTTAACAGTTGTTAGTTTAACTTTATGGGCTTTAGTATGAAAAAAACTTAGTGTTTCAAATACATTTTAGCTTAAACATGTCAAACCTTTTATACCGTGACTTTAGCGCCTTTACCTTCATCATAAACAAATAATGGTTAAATTTAAAACTGGATACTTTATCAAGAATAAAACATCAAATAGAAAGTAGAGATCTAATATTATAAATGAGAATTTTTAGATGAATGGATGGATGTTTGTTTGAAGATATCTCCGGAACGACTCAACGGATCTAGATGAAATTGGCCATAGACGTAGAACATAGTCTGAAAGAACATGTAGGCTACTTATAAAGTTTTTTTTTAGTTTTCAATTTCCGCTCGGACGGAGTCGCGAGCGAAAGCTATATGTCAATAAAAACAATCAGATTTTTTTTTACTACAATCTATAAAATCTGCGTATTATTTTGTTTTTAGATGTAAGTATTCTAATAGAACCTATTTAGTAGTTTTGTTGAACTGTTGTTTTAAAAATGTATAATTTACTAACTTCATTTTACGTCGTATTTCGGATGTCTTATCATGCACAAAGAATCGCCTTGGGGGTCACAAAATACACCAAAAAGGCTGTCAAGGTATTTAAAAGACGTGTACTCCGTAGCGGTAGAGCCTTGAGGCGTCTTGCCTCGTAAAGGCATCAAATGTCAGCTATGTTAACCAATGAAGCGTTCAAAGACTTGCTTCAGTTTGCTTTAGACATTTTGCAACTTTGTTGAATATATACAAAGGGGTCATGCTTGGACATGTCCCTTTGTTATGTCTAAATACAGACATTTGATCATTTCTCATTGTTTAGTTTATTTTATAAATGAATTTTCCGAACCTAAAATATAACATTATACATAATAGCCTTTTAACTTGCCTGGGAATCATATATCGCTAAAAGGTTTCGAGTAAGAGAGAATAATAGAATTTCTTCACCTTAAAAATTCGTTTTGTTAATAAACGCCGCACTGCCCTGTAAAAAAATGACGATAGTACCAATCCGATATGTCAATATGGCGGGTACGATTGAGGACGCGATGGGAGAGGGGACCTGCAATTAAAACCAGCGGGCGTTCAAGCAGGAGCTCATAGCTGTCCGCTGTCACTGTCATCTGTCAAGCGACATGGAAACTACGCGATATAAGTGGAATTAAACTCGCTTAGGGTCACCATAAAATGTTGTACTTGTTCATTAAGCAGCAAACAGTGATTTCTATACACAGGATATGCTATAAGACGTTGTATATTGTGCCTATTTGATTTTTGTCACTTTGTCCCTTACGCTTACGGTTGGTAGTGGTGATGATTCGAAATATAAATAGATATAGAACAGGTATAGTCGGAACCAAGCAAAAGCTGTCATTTCCAAGTAAGGACCTATCCATTTAGAGAAATCAGTACCGCAAAGGAATAAGATGACGGCGTCAATGTTTCTGTCCAAGAATGAAAGGGACGACAAGAGTATAGTAATAAAACACAAGTGAGATAGTATTCAAGGGTTAATTTATTCATTAAAATAGGGTAACACATTGAGGGAATCGATCGCTCCAGACTTCATGAAGGTCTGGTAACCAGTTAAAAAAATAGATTGCATATGTTTATGGTCACCCTAACACGTCGCGGCCACACGACAGGACAAAAGTGGTCGACACTCAACTCGGCGTAATCTCGTCTCACTTCTCAACACTCGATGACTGGTCACTGCTTCCGATCGCCATTATTGATTTGAAATACAGATTTTGGGCAAAGAAAAAAATTTTTTAAAGGTACTTAGTATGTACCTAAAGTAGATATGAAATTCTCCAATTCCGTATTTAACTTTTTTTCCACTTTCTATTTGTCAAATTATGCTATTGAATAAAATTCTTAATAACTAAATAACTGTATTCATCGAATAGAATAGTATAATTTAAAAAAAAAATCACCACAAAAATGTAACTATTTTGGTCTTAAATATTTGTTATTTATTTTGGTTAAAGTCATTATTACTTAATTAAATTAATATAATTATGAGAAATCCAAATGCAGTGTCATTTGAAGGCTACAAGATATGACAATTTCAACAGTAAAATGTTTCTTTCACCGTATACATATACATAAAAATACCGATAAATAATATTTAATTTTACCGTTAAAGTGACTGGATA
Organism: Papilio machaon; assembly: GCF_912999745.1. Classification (NCBI taxonomy): domain Eukaryota; kingdom Metazoa; phylum Arthropoda; class Insecta; order Lepidoptera; family Papilionidae; genus Papilio; species Papilio machaon. Next base: position 398,552 of record NC_060011.1, read on the forward strand.
AAAGTTCCAAGAAATCTTTTTGTTCGTGGTTAATTTACATTTAAAGTATTCGATAAAAATATACCGAAAAAACATCGGTCAAATGTGATTATAATTAGGATGTACAGTCACATTAGTTCATGGTATCCCAGTTAACGTCACACCTCAAGACAAACTTTAGCTTTGCCTCTAATAAAAAAACAATTTTCTGGTTGATGTTATGTTGATTAAGAGTCGATTTTACATTTGGAAAATCAATTTTGTATTATAAATGACACACTGAAGGGATTTACCCTAATAAAAAGCTTCCTGAGATATTTGTCGCCCCCTTACTATTGTGCCTTACTATTATATAGGTTATCTATCTATAATTAGCACAAACAATTGGTTATTTTACAATGGAATACTGCTAATGAACGCGAATATTCATTTACTTATTTGCGCAAGGATTTTTGTGTTAAAGAAAATTCAATTATCTTACTAATATTATAAATGCGAATGTTTAGATTGATGGATAGATGTTTGAAGGTATCTCCAGAACGGCTACATGAATCTCGAAGAAATTTGCCACATGTGTATGAAATAGTCTGGAAGAACACATAGGCTATTTATTACGTTTTTTTTAATCCATGCGGACGGAGTCCCGTACGACAGCTAGTATTAAATAAAACGACAGTAAGTTTAAATGATTAGCTTTTATTGATAATTTCGACGCGAAACATATTCGGAATGAATAATTTAATAAAATAAATTTAATAAGTTATGAATACGTACTAAATTCGAAAATGTACATATACGCAGACAAAGAACTTTTCAGTTTACATTTCATTATATTTATTTTACAATTAAAAATTAATATTGCACAAGAAAGGAACTATTCCTTAAATTAAACATAGTTTTTATATTTATTAGATTAAACATTTTATTATAATTTTATAGGTTATTTACATGTTATACATTCTAAAGGTGCATTTTCGCAAATCTAAATTATCTTTCTTTCGTGCTATGAATCTATTGACCAGTGAAATAGTACCTTAAAAGTATATTTATCTTAATCTTAAAATAATAAGAGACAGGAATTGTTTATTTAAAATGCACAAAGTTTTAATATTTAGTTACGACCATAGATATATAATTTACAAATGGAGTGTTTTTAGATTTCCCAATTGTCATTTTTTATTCTAAATGATAACTGTGAGAGAATTTATCCCAATAAATGATCTCCGGAGGGCTTTTCTGTGCTCCGGATTAGGTATTAAGTTACAAGCTAATACTTACGGTATTTACACTGTTTTCTGATTAATTCATACGAGAAAAGATATTTTTTTAAATATTTATAGTCTTCTATAAACTTGAAGCAAAGTAAATAATTATTACGTTTCAGTTACGGTTATATAGAATTTATTGTTTTCCTTAATCGTGGTAACCTTCGCTTAAACACCTAATAGTCATATTTACATACATTTTAAAAATATTAATTTTAGTCTATGGCACGAACATAATTTACATTTAAAAGTATACGCTCTAATATCTACAACTCTACAAGTTTTATCCAAACAATAGAAAATATTTATTAAATGCTTGATTATATTATTATAGTTAGAAATATGTAAAATGGCCGTTCACATGTTTATTCTAAGAAAATCCAGTCAAATAAAATACCTTACAAATATATAAATCAATAAATCAACATTTATTTCCCGCCATTTTTGTTTTTTGACAATTGCTGTCAGAATTATTTTGCACTAATTTGACAGCTAACTTTAATTACACGTGTGTCGAAATAAATACATTTTAAAAGTTTTTACTAATTCAATTTTAATATTCAATATGACATAATGATTTATTTTAAGAAATTACGCATTTTAATATTTTATTTGTAATTGTCAAAAGCACTTTATCTTCTAACTTTCCTCGGGTATTTGGTAGCGTTGGCAAGAATCTCCTTGTTGATGCGTCATTTCTTCCCACCAATGCCTCCTATAAGTCCCTGAGCTGTGGACAGATTAGCCAGAGTTATTCTGTCAGAATTACTTGGAACATTTCTATCCTGATTATTGGCAAGTAATCGCTCAGCAGAGTTCAGTGTTGTGAATGACAATCTGCTCTCGGAACCTGTTGTAACCGGGTTCGGATTGGTTCCGGTTGATATCGGTGTGGTTGCTCGAGGCAGGGTTTTGGCGAGAGGTGTGATGGTAGTCGGCGGAGAGGTGCGGTGAAGAGCGGTCGGCTTTTGGTCACGGCCGCTGCAAACCTGCAGAATTGATAAGGTTATTATAAATAACTAGCTGTCGCCCGCGACTACGTCCGCGCGCAGTTAAAAAAAAATGAAAAATAGATGTTGGCCGATTCTCAGACCTACTGAATATGCTCACAAAATTTCATGAGAATCGGTCAAGCCGTTTCGGAGGAGTACGGGAACGAAAACTGTGACACGAGAATTTTATATATTAGATAATCCTAATTTTTATCTAAGACAAAGGTTATTTACGAAAAAGGTCTTGTACAAAATTACGTTATTTCGTATGTGGTGTGTACTTTATAAGCTATATTAATATAAAGTACAGTCAAGGTGTCTGTTAGTGAGTTGGTTTGGTTGTATTCATGTATGAGCATATGTGTATATTACCTGGTGATGGTTCTCCCAGTCCTTGTGTTGGCAGAAGGCGCCGCAGTACCGCGCCGCGCCGCAGCCCGAGCATGTCTCCTGAGCCTTGCGTCCGCAATTCCAGCAGCACTACACACGTTACGTAACCAATTAATAAACTCCGACAACTTTCGGACCGATTACTAATCGCCGTACTTAGAATACTACTCCTTCCCCCTCCCTTCCTTATAGGTCTCCCTCAAAGGTCGAAGATGTCCCTCAATGGAGAACTAAGGATTACTCAGTGTTCTTATTAATGCCCCTGAATGTAACTGAAATTCTTTAATGTGATTAAGTTTAGTTTGTGGTTGCGTCTTGTAACCAAAATGGTTCGTAATTTTTTTTTCGGTACTGTACCCGATCCTTAAGTGAACGGTAATTTCAATCGTCATTTTACTGTGAATAATGTTTCCTTGTGTTACTAACGTTCTGCTGCGGTGCGGGGGCGGGGGTGTCGTGCGGCGGGGCCTGGGGCGGAGGCGTGTGGCGGCGCTCCTTGCCGCGCTCCGTAGTCACCAGCTCTAGCGCCTTGCTCTCCGCCGCGCCCACCGCCCGCTGCAGCTCCAGCAGCGCTTGACGCTTCACCTGCAGGCAAACGTCAATAGTCAACTGACTGTTTTATAAAGCCTGCTAGATGTCATACGTTGCCAGCCGCGATGTTGAATTTTGTTACCTGGTTAACAGCATCCTCAGCTCGCCTCCGCACTTCAGCGACGCGCTCCTCCGTCTGTCTGACCGCAGAAGCCATAATCTCGTTCGCCGCGCGCTTTATCTCATTGCTTTCTGTTGTTTCCAGGCCTGAATGATTACTTTGAAATTAATAACCCACACATATTACGACTAGTTTTGTTTGAGAATTATTTATATGTAGACTAGTGTGCTGACATGTGTGTATGGCAACGAAAGTGGACATTGGCAGATTTAGAAAAAGGTTTTAATCGCTTTAAGTGTAATACCGTTATCAAACCCGATTGTACCTCTCTGCTGCAGTATGGCGAGTGCACGTTTTGTCTTCTCCACCATAGAGAGGATGCAGTTAAGCATGGTGTTGATGTTGCGCCACTCGTCGTCCCCCTTCCCCCCGACCCCGACCCCTCCACCCCGCGCCTCCCCCAGTGACGCGTTCATTGAAGACACGTCGCGTACTGATATGCCACCTAGAGTAGAGGTCACAATCAATTTTATTCTTAGTACTATGACTGATGCAAAAAAACTACTGTTTATTTGAAAACCTCCTCATTTTTGAAGACGATTAATAACGTTTTCAAAACATTATTTAGGCTATATACTATATATTTTCAATAATTTTAGTTTTTACTTTAATGAATTTAAGGATGAAAAATTGTAATTTTAATAACATCATTACGGAGCTTTTTCGCGCGCGCGCCAAATTCTAATGTCATCTGTCAAAAGCAACCAGAGACAACAACAGCGAGTTTACAAAGGTTGTCATGGACAAAATAATTTATAAGGCAATAAATTATACATCTGTACAAAACATATTCTGTATTTAAATATCAGAATAATTATAAAATTGTGAATTATGTATTTGTAGTACTCATTAATCTTGTCATTCTAGTATCTGAACGATAATAAAAAAAAAACATTATTATTCCCAAGAACTAAATATGTTTCCTTTTTTGTTTTGTTTCGTTGGCTTACCATCTCTCCTTTCATAGGGAGGTTCTTGTCCGCCATGATAAACAGGGTAGGGATGTCCGTAGTCAAACAAGCTGGCGTTACTAGGCAACGGGCAGAGAAAGGGAGATGGATTTAGTAGCAGGTTAGAGGGTGCTCGCTTGGCCTGCGGCGGGAACTCCTCATGGGAACCGTTCGACTGTGATGCCTCGTAGAACCTAAGGAAAAAGGTAAATTAAAAATAATTGGATGGCAAGATCTAAAAAAGATAAATATAGATCTAAAATGCCTTTCTACAGACCGTTAATAAATAAATTAATTATGAAAAATACACGGACTTAAAATCATCGAGATAAAGGAATCCAAAAGATAAAAGACTATTGTTTGAAGCCACTTTAAAAGTTATCAGAACTTCACAACAAAAAGAGTTGAGAATTCATTGAACGTTCATTATAAATGCTTTTAATACGACAATGGAATCGAAAGACAAAGCTCAACTTTGTGTTAAATGTTTTGAGAATGGAAATAAATAAGTGTGGTCTAAATTAATAACGAAGAGCGAGTTTACTTTGTTAATGCATCGCTTATTTTGTTAATACTACGGCATCGTGTTGGAAATCCCGAGATCTCTTCGAGTCTCACTGGAGGATAGTAAGTTAGGGTGTTTTACGGAACCCAGAAGATAGAATATGTTTTGAATATTTTCCACACATTCCAAAAGAGGTACTGAATAGTCAATAACCTACAAGAAAATGTTTACATTTGAAATTTATGCATAGCTTAACTAAAGATAAATCACAAATTTTTACAATTTTATGCAATAACAAAGGCTCGCTATTTCTTGTAACTTGAACCGCTGTACAATGGAGTGGGGCCGATCAGCACGCATTGTCTGTGCCGCTGCATTTGAACGCCGATAGTAATCTATGGCCGCGTTTGGATTGCGTTCAATTCATTATGATTCTGTGCCCCGCTAACGGCTAGCTATTAACACGCGCTAACAAACGATTGTATGTGCTTTTTGCGATAATAGTTTGTATATAACATTCGTGCTTATTAATTGTAGTAAAAACGAGCCTAAAAAGCCTTTTAAATCTAATTGTATTCATGTAACACACTCAAATTTCGTTTTTAATGTGAATACCATTAAATAACTACGTTAAATAATATAAAAACCAAAAGTTGCCACTTGCTTTTTTTGTTTTAGGTTTTTTTAATAAAAGTTTGAATTAAAAACAATGCTTTTTTTTAATTAAGCAGCAATTATTTTGTTATAAAAGTTTGCGAATAGTTTTATGTAGGCGTTGGTAATATATTGGGCTAAAGAATTGATATAGAATTGCAAAAAAAACTTGTAAAACTCAAAGTGGAAAAGGCACATGGTGTACGTAGGATCGTTTGGCAAAGTTACGGCAGCGAACTGGTGGTCCCGTGTTCTAATAATTTTGCGGGCGCATAACTCCACGCACATGGGGCCAACGAGTGCCCCCGTCGGAATTTAAAGCTGTGCCGTTGTGCCAAATTGTACGAATGTCGATAAGTTAGGCCTAACAAGGGATAGGGTATCGGAAAAGTTGCTATGGGTTTTGATTTATAAAACAACCCGAAGTATACTGTAAACTATAATTATTAAAACTCCTACATCTGATAATTTTTTACCCTTTTCAAAATTAAAATAATAAACAAAAGCCCCTAATGATATAGTTATATTACAAACTAGAAACTTTCTGTCCGTAGTTTAGATATAGTTGTTAGAACATATGTCGTGCACGGCTGTGTCTGAAAGGCGCGGTGAACTAGCGCCTGCCGGCTGCCGCGCGGCAATTAGTTGACGATCAAACTTCTGACTGTAGTAATTGCTATTATTTTAGTGACAGGCGTTAATTAGAAATTGAAATTAGTTTTTAGCTATAAATGAAAGGTAATTTAAATCTATAATGATGTATGGTAAAACTAAGGCTGTGATATAATCTTAATATATTATATGTTATAATTCGAGATAATATCAGTGTATTACAAGTGTTGAATGAATTGTTGATTTGAATGTTAAATATTACAAGTGTCCAGTAATATTACATGTGTTGAAAGAAAAGCTAATTTAATTTACGACCATTATCGTTTTTAAAAAGAAATATTAAATATTAGTTAACAATATGCTATACAGTTGAAATCAATTTCAATAACAAGGTTCGCTTTAGTAATGAAATCGTTATATTTGTACTAGGACAAGCAATTTAGGCACAATTGTCGCGTCCTCACCCAAACGTCACACGTCACGTCAGAAACCGCAAAAAATTTTATCCCGCCACCACGCGGTGTGTTTGACAGATAGGGATGTGCTATTTTATTAGCGTCTTTGTTCGTTTATGTTCGTTATAAACATTACATAAAGTTATTTATAAAAAGCATTATTGCGAAATTAATTTATTTGAGTCAACTTGACGTCAAATTTAAATTTTAAATTAGTTAAGTGTTATAATACAATTTATAATCCTTCTTAAATAATTGTATGTTAAATTAAATTAAGTTAGGTTAATTTACTCGTCTTTCCAACCCTATTATTTTTGTCATTGCTTTTTTAAAAATGACGAAAATTACAATATATTACTATATAAGTGTTTTGAGATTGAACACTCTGTTTGTTGTTGATAAAAATAGCAGTTATATTCAACCGGTAACTGTTATAAGTCGACCACCATTATATCGGAGGTGTGAGGTTAACAGTGACGTGTGTGGGGGAAGGGGGGGAGCTCGCGAGAGTTCCCGCGGGACAAATTGCCTGTCTAGAACATTCACCTGCGCCGGACGATTATTGTCCGGCGTACAGCTTTGATATTTGCTTGACGGCTTTTTAAACCAATTCCGGACGACGTTGTTAATGGATTTGTGGTGAAATGAACTATAAATACGGTGTTCGGCTCTAAAAACTCGCTTTTCGAGTAGCAGCCAAAATCAATATAACTCTTAGATTGATCTTGAAATAATTTTAATTATTTTATATAAAACTCAGTAAAAAAAATTCTAACCGTAAATCAATAAACAGATAAGCAAAAATGATTTAAGATTGAATATTGATTTCTGTTCTAAAACATGCTTTAACTCACGGATCGCTAGCTCGCCGCTTGATGGGCTCCATGGGGTGCTGGTGCGCGAAGATGTCTGCAGCCTCCCCGCAACCCTCCAGTACAAGGTACTCGTGCCCGCGAATGTACTGAAGCGGCGTCTGCTCACAACACAGATATTTTATAAAAAGCTAAATATTACTTCTATGCAGTACCAAAATAACAAACAAACAAGATGAGAACCGTAAGTATACACATAACGTTGTCTTCGATCACAATGTTAAAACAAGCGGTGGAAACGGTAACGATGATTTTTCCGTAGTACCTGCTTTGCCCTCCGGGCGCGCGCGTGTAGATCTCTCTGTGCGAGAGGTAGCAGGGCACGTAAGAAGCCGGGTACGGAAGCGCGCAGCGGGTAGTTAGTACATTCCTGCACGCCCGCCTGGAACTCTTCGATGCTCATTGTGCCCGCCTGCAGGGCAAGAAGAACAATCATATAGCAATTTAATAAAAGGTATCTTTAATGGCAAACGATCAAATATTTCACAATATCGTCTAGTGTTTTAAACTGTTAATATCGACGCAGTGTAGTGTGGTTAATGTAATTGAGCCTAAGCTCAAATCAGAGTACGATATGTTCCACTTACAACAAGATTGAAGATCAGTTGTCGCACCCTGTCTCCGGTGTCTGCGCTGCCCTCTGGAGCAAACTGCTGTAACGCGGACAGAAAGCGGCGCAGGCGTTGAAGCGCAGGTCGCGCGCCCTCGCACAGCGGCGGTGACAATGACTCCGTCGACGACAGTCCTGCACCATAGTAAAAATATATTAAACTGCTTAATACATAACTGAGACTTAATTAAACAATAACTCTATAACAACAAATAGTGGTACAGTCAACTGACCAGTTGTACCGTTGTTCTGCGGGCTGGCGGGACCTGGAGTCGGTGACACTCTGCTCTCCTCCTGCTCAGGAGAACGTCTCTCCTTACTCGTCGTAGCTGCAAAAAACACACCGTTTACAAGATGGAAAACATGTTGGCTACAAATTCTACTTTTAAAATAGAAAGGTATTATCTGTTTCAGTGTTTCATTATAAACTAGCTTTTACCCGCGACTCCGTCCGCGCGGAATAAAAATAGAAAACGGGGTAAAAACTATCCTATGTCCGTTTCCTGGTTCTAAGCTACCTGCCCACCAATTTTCAGTCAAATCGATTCAGCCGTTCTTGAGTTATAAATAGTGTAACTAACACGACTTTCTTTTATATATATAGATTTTTTACTTTATTTTAGAAGTTTCGAGAATCTCGGTGGGCTATAAGAGTTGTACGAAAAAGAAAGTTTAAGAAATACAATATCATATCAATTTAATAGATTCATCTCTATTCGTTCGAGAACATTGTATGTGGATGCTGGTTCTTGTATAAACAGCTGTTCGCATGCGGCGGCACGCAGCCCATCCCGCGCGTTTGCTTTGCAAGCTTGTGGCTATAGATGCAGCGGGAACGTAAACTGAAGCGATTCTAAACTGAAGCATCTAGGCGACATTTATTATTCCTATGCAGAGATTATTCTTGTAGGACTATTAGTTGTATACTTAAAAGCTAGACTGAAGTGTACACAGCATAACCTAAAAGTGGTGTAGTTATTTTTTTTTTATAATCACTGTAGTATAAGTTAATAAAACCCGTATTGCGAATCTAGACGACTAAACACTTTGCGTAATATATATGTCGGATCTAAAGAACTTATATGTGTTTCAATTAGCAGTTATTGTTTCTATATTTTCCTGCGAAAGGAAACCTCTCTTAATTTATAGATTACCTTATAATTTTTTAACCGACAAATGATTAAATTTTTTGTAATAACAAATCTGAAATGAAATCTAAATCAGAATGCAAATCCTAAACCGTGCGCATGATATTTTCCGATTGGGTACAACACAAACAGCGCGTGTCCGCGCCTCCACCTCACTCATCTCAATGTTTACACAGGCCAGCAGCGTTTTACCTCAGGCCATTACAACAGCGTTTTACCAGAGAAAGAAAAAGAAAAAGAGAGATTTTCATACTTTTTTCTCTCGTCCCTCTGATACGTTTCTTCCTTTACTGGTGACCGCAGGATACCGGGACAAGTTGTTGGAAATCATTTTTTTAAATGGAGATTTGTAAACAAGAACAAAATTATTACAATATTTTTGACTATAGCCTTCGTATGGTCATAACAAAAATTTATGCAGCGTGCTTCTATCAGGCGTAAAATTGTCATAAAATCTCAACCTAATTTTAACAGTATTTTAAATTTTTTTATTAAATTCAATTAGTAAAGATGACAAAAATTGTCTATTTTCTTGATATAAAAAAAATGTTCAACTACCATTTAGTAGATTTGTTTTACACTTGTCGCAGGTTTAATGGCCACACAAGTAATACACAATATCGTGTTTACGTAATCATAAATAAGCAAATTTTATTCCTGACTGTGATTAGCTCTGTGTGTGTACAATAATTATTGACATATTTATTAAGATTATCATATTAAAATATTTTATAACTAAACAGTCAGTTAAGGAATTATACAGAATCAGAAATACATAGAGGTTTTCTAGAAGTTACTGTTAATGAAAAATATTATTATTATAAACAGTATTGTTCGTCAGAGCGTCGGTGGCTCGGGGGTTAAACACTTGACTTGCAATCTACAGGTCCTGGGTTCGAATCCCGCCATGTACCAATGTGTTTTTCGATTTTTGTACATGTATCCGACGTTTTTACGGTGAAGGAAAACATCGTGATAACATATCTGAGACGAAATTTAATTATATGTGTGAAGTTAACCAACCCGCACTTGGCCAGCGTGGTTGACTATGGCCTAGTCACCCCCTAACTCAGTGTAGGCTACGAGCCCGTCAGTGGAGACGTATAGTGAGCTGATGATGAATGATGAAACAATATTGTTATTCATAAAACTAGTATTCAAAACTTCGAACCAATGTACTAAGATAGATACAAGAGTACTGCAATTTTTAATGAAAGGACTTACAGTTGGTTTCTAAGACCAAAATCTTTGTATAAAACATATCGTCATCCTTATCATTGACTAAACAAAGATAACCATATGTTTTATACAAAGATTTTGGTCACAGAAATCCACAACTAATTACTTATAATATGAAATATTTTTTTTTTCAAATTCAGTCTGTTATTTCCTAATGATGTGAACTCCGGAGCCATGTCTTTGAAGTATTTCTGAGCACAATATATAAAGTGGCGAGCCGCGCTGCGCCTGACAGAATAAATAAAAGTTTTGTCGAAAACGCTAGTGGTGTGCCGTCGACACCAGACTACAATGCCATAGTGAGGTGACGAATTAATTAGAAAAACATATCGATTAAAAAACAAATTATTAAATTATGCTTTCCAATATTGTCTGTGATAATAACATACGTACTTAATATCACTCGCCAACCAACAAAAGGAAAATAACACTCTCCTCGACGGCCACAAGAGACTACATATGACAGAAGTTCACCTCTTGTTATTGAAAGAACAGAAACTTACGCATATTTAAAAACATCAACATATGGTGGATATTTTTTTAGCATTTATGACCGTTAGTTTATATAGGTAAACATTATTAATACGGTGAATTGTTAATAGTTTATGAGAAAACATATCGATAGTCGATGAATCAAACGCTTGCAACACTATTTGTATAGTTCTGCGTGTGACAGGCAACACCTCGGAGCCCTAAGCCCGGAGCCCGGAACCCCGGTCGTGCTTTCATCTTGCAAATTACTGCTGGATATATTTAATGATATCATCTATTATACGACTATTTTATGACACACTTCACATGTCCCATTGTATTGTTAAAATGTCACACTTCTATACCTTCAACTGACGAATGTACAAGAACTTATTGTCCCTTTTTGAAAAAAAAAAACTTGAGAGGTGTGTTGGGACACCCGGATGGAACGAAGTTCCTTTCAATTAATTAGTGAAGGAACCAATGTTTACTCTATGAATAAAAAACTTAAGTCTTCACAAGAAGTACATTTTATTTCTATGAATTTTCGTTATATATTGTCACGTCGTTGCCATGGTGAAGTAGCGCTCATTCGTCTATAGCAAAAAGTGTCGTGACAACTTTTCGTAAGAATTTTTTCCGCCTAGCCCCCTTTCACAACGCGCGATAAGGAACTTCGTTCCAAAAACTAGAGATAATAATGTATTTTTGTAAAGGTATTTTGAGGTACTGTAATGAGTGTACGTGCCGAAGGTCTGATTTTAATTCTGTTTCCCTTCCCTTTTAAGGAAAATGTGAGAAGGGAAATAGGATTAAAATTGGGGAATTTGACGAAGAAGTGCACGCATTCTAAAGGAAAATAAACCCTTTCTGTGTGTTGATTAAATGTAGGCAATACATCAGCAATTGCATAAGTCTATAGATAGCAGTCGTTCGCTATTTCAGCGAATAAAAAAAATCAGACAGAACTTCTGTGATAGCTGCGTCTCTCTCATCGGGCCACTTATTCATGTTTCACTAAAATTGCTTTATATTGTATACGTTCATTTAAATTTTACCGTAAAGACTACATAGCCACTAATCGAATCTAAACCTAGCTCTAAAGACTACTAAGCTATACCAGTGTACTGGGGTAACAAGATTTATGTGTTGACACACAGGCATAAGAATCGTAAATCAGTTTGGACCCACTGTAGAGCTCTCCGCGCAAGTGGTGCCATCTAGCGAACTGTCATCTGCCTGCGTATACACGTTAGGGGCTTTCATTTTTTTGACAGCGTATTCAATTAAAAAAATCAAGGATTTGACCAAAATAATAAATAAATAATTTGAAAAAAAAAACACACTTTAAAATCAAAATTTTACATGAATATGCGTATAAGTATGCATTGTTTCAAATCCAAAAAATCATAATGAAAAATTTTTTTAAGAAGAAGTTTAACCGTGGGTTTCTGAGACTAAAATCTCTGTATAAAACATATAGTCATCCCTGTCTTTTTTTTTAGACCAAACAGAGATGAAAATTGGTTTTAAACGGAGATTTCGGTCTCAAAAACTCCCACCATAAGATCCGACGGTTAGTGTGTAACATCGTAGAAATTAAAAACAAATAAATCATTACAATTAGTGGTTAAGCATTAATTTTCAAATAACACGAAGAAAGGATTTAAAAAAATATATAAGGAAAATGACATAGCAGCGAATGGATTGGACGCGTTAATAACAAGGTGAGCGGTAAAAGGCGGGCTACATACAATATTCATAACTACGCCACAGACAAACAACACATAGATTAAAAAAAAATAGACAGTTTTAATTTTTTTTTTTTTTGTATAAAATAAAAGAGATTTCTGCCACAGATTACACAAGTTTAACAGACTTTAGAATAATTTTCTATTTTAAAAACGATTTAAAAATAATTTTAACATTTGCACAAGTAATTGCAGAAAAACCATTACAAAAAATAGACATCCCATTACTCTCCTTAAAAAAACAGAGGTAACTTTTTGTGGCAACCGAGCATGTGTTCGCCAATATAGCGAAGAGACCGCTGGCCATGGACTGGCGTCTGGACAAATGCGTTGCCTACCTTTAATCGACGGAGACGCACACAAATAGACGAAAGAATATGGTTTAAACAATTATTTTTGCTTAATGATTTTAATATTGACCTCATAATCATCAATATACTAACCAATGCACATAAGTTGTGTTCTAAACTAGGGTACATAGCACAGTAATCGATGACAAGAAGGGTGGTCCCCGAGAACAAACACAGTAAATTATAAAGCGCGGGAAAGAACAGCTGCGACTACCAACACACTATAGCTGGTACTACATAACTGTTGTCAATGGTTTTTTTTTCAGTTGTCATTACCACTGATCAGCCAGTTTTGGATATTTTTAATGTGGCTGATAATTTAGTCAACCTTTGCCTCGCAAATCAACTTCAGTTTGATAATTCTTTATGACGGATTCTATTGTAAAATTAATTGGATATTTTTATAAAGCGAGTATATAAATAAATAAGAGAAAAAAATATATTTCGTACACATGTATTTGTGTAACTGGTAACGACAAAACAATTTTTAAAATCTCTCTTCTCTTCGTCTGTCTTTCTGTCTGCAAGGCTGCGTTTGTTCCGGTTATTCGCCGGCAGAGCTAGATCAATTTTGACCGGACTTGGACGGGAAGATAGCTCATGCATGCAGGCATATTACAGGCTATTTTTTTTTTAATTCTGCGCTGACGAAGTCACGGACGACCGCTAGTAATGAATATAATCAAATTAATCCATAGTATCTTCGTCTATTATAGGTAATAAATATTTAAAATACATAAGAAATCTTCCCTTAATGTACTGTATACAGGTAAATAATGATTGTATATAACGGTAATACTCTGTCTTCGTGAGAAATAAGCGTTCAGAACTCAACCATTCAGTCGTTGCAAATACGCCGCTCTTTATAGAAATGGTCATCATACTCGTAGCTGGAAAATGAAGTGGCTTCAGATATAATTCAAGCGTAGTTGTTACTAAAAGTAACCGAGGTCATAAAATATAAATTTAAATACTAATAATAATAATAAAAAAGTAGCTGATAAGATATAAAAGTGTTTCTCTTAATCTGAAAACATTCATAACTAGAGCTTTCTGGGTCATTATTTAATATGAATAATTATGCAAATTTGACTATATATATATATTTGTCATAAATATACACGATTCTAATAAGTTTTTTTACCTCTGGTTCGGTAATACAAAGCTAATTACAGTAAATCAATCTTTAATTTAAAATCTGACTGATGATGATGATGATGATGATGTAATCCCGGCCGATATCGGCCGCGGCGACTGTCATCAGCTCCGGTTTTGACGTTGGTGTGCTCGCATGTGGCTTATGTAGCCAATTTTGTTTCATTATTAAATCCTCGCACATTGCGGACATGAGAGCACACCGTTCACGTAATTATAGCTGATAGCCGCAGGTGGTCGGGCTTTCAGCTCGTCGCGTCTGGCATCTAGCTCAAGGAGCCGCCGGTTTTCAAATTGTTTGACGCTATGTTTAACTAGCGCTCTCCACTCCGGCCGTCTGGCAACCTGCTGCTCCCACAGCGAAGGATTGATGTCACACAATCGGTTCTAATTAAGTGAAAGATGATGATGATGAAAAGCGCTCTATGAAGACATGATAAAAATCTGACTTTCACATCTATTATTCGTAGATAAGTGTAGTTGTGGCTCCGTGCCTCCGTCCGCTATCGCTAGATTACGATTGACAGTTGCGGAGTTCCCACCGCGCTCTGCCCACGCCCACAGCTCACAACCCACAACTCACAGCCCGCGGGAATCGGCCGCAAATCCACACGGATTCAATATACTTGTTTACCTTTCCATCATGTGATCTTACACGAATTCAGATTATGTCGATTTTTTTTGTAGATTTCTAAGTTTAACTTTACCTATTAAAAGCGATAACTGTCTAAACCCGTAGCCTATTTATCTACTGAAAAGACTTTATAAGTTCTTCCAGACCATTTTCTATATATGCCAAATTTCATAGAGATCCGTTAAGCCGTTCTTCAGATACCTTCTAACATCCATCCATCATACATCCAAACGTTACTTAGATTAGTAGACCAGATGTGACCGCTCTCATAGAATCTTTTGTCCACCCAGACGTAGTAATCCGGAGCGAAAGTAAGACATAATAATGAAAATAGAGGCTCAAGTTTTCAGGTTTGTTTAAGCCTTGTTCAATAGGTTTTATTGATTTAGTTTATATTAAATAAAATATGCAACATGTGAACTTACGTTTCCGCCTGTCAGTGGTGCTGGGCTGGTAATCTTTGTCCGGAATTTCTTCCTTCACTTTAGCTTCCATCTGCAACAAACAATTGCTGAATTACTTAAATTATAAACATACTATTAAACAGTTTAGAGGTATATCTATAATAAAGATGCACAATTTCTAACTCTGTCGTGTCGTCAAAGACTAGAGATAGTTAAGTCGTAATCGTCATGTCACTTTCGGGGTCGTCAGAACAAAAGGGCATCAACTACACCCTTGTACACAAGGCGATGTAACTTTTCGATACCTGTCGATGTTAGTATCTAAATTACTTGTGCAATACACATGTAGTCGACATTTCTTTGTCATCGTCAAAGCCTACCACGAATATTTGTGACGATCCCCTTCATATCGTCATCGTCAATTATGTGAAAATTATTAATAGATTTTTGGTGTATTTTACGCTCGACAGCACACATTTCGAAGAACGTCGGTGGCTCAGGGTTTAAGCACTTGACTTGCAATCTGCAGGTCCTGGGTTCGAATCCCGCCATGTACCAATATGTTTTTTCGAGTATGTTTTGTTTTATTTTTGTTTACTAATGTACATTTATCCGATGTTCTTACGGTAAAGGAAAACATAGTGAATGAATGTGACAAGCGTGATTGACTATGGTCTAGTCACCCCTAACTTAGGGTAGGCTCCGAGCCCCTCAATGGGCACGTATAGTGAGCTGATGATGATGCTG
Source organism: Papilio machaon (assembly GCF_912999745.1). Classification (NCBI taxonomy): domain Eukaryota; kingdom Metazoa; phylum Arthropoda; class Insecta; order Lepidoptera; family Papilionidae; genus Papilio; species Papilio machaon. Next base: position 414,447 of record NC_060011.1, read on the forward strand.
CACAAATTTTGTCGATGACGACATGAATGACAGAAATGTTCGTACTATGTCCACTGTTTCTCAAGATCGTCGTGAGAGAGTTCGATGCGATTTTGAAGACGGGGGAGCAAATCTATATATACAATTGACATTTTGTACATACGCGTCAACCATGTAGTCGCTACGCCTCTAGTGACCGAATAGACAACTCGTGTTGACGATTCAAAATTGTTGTGAGCTCTCGCTACGCGATACTCGTGACACAAGGCTACAGGTTCAAAGATTTACGTTGCGACGGAAAAAAAATCGTATTTTTCCGGTAACCATAGCTTTATAGGCTACCCACACACAACCGCACTAGTATAATTTATCACAGTAACATTTGAAAAGTTTGCAAACGTGTAAACACGTGCAGATGTAATTTCGTTCATTCCTTTCGGATCTTTCGACGTCCGGCTATACCTCAGGGTCGTCCCACGCTGGTCTTTATTTGCAGTAACATAGCAGGGGCGGTGTTGACAGACACCTGCGCTATGCGGACACTGGTCAGTGTTGCCGGAGGGAAATATTTTAATGGAGCGCACGATAACATGAGCCAGGCGAGCGTAGACTAACTACTGACAGAGAAATCGCAAAATAAATAAAAAACGCTTAATTCTATCAAGAATGCAAACTTGTATACAATTGACAAGTGAAATTTTAATTAAACGGTAAGATTTAGTTTACCTTTTTTGTAATTTTAAGTTGTAATTCATTTGGGTAACTTGGGAATAAACTCTCACATGGTTAGCGCAAAAATTTTTTTTTTAAATGTCATTTTCTAGATGACATGGCGTTCATTAAATGATCTTAAAAAAATGGTTTTTCCAAACATTATTATTCGTATATTATTCAACGTCAGTCTCTATATATAGCTGCTCTGTACATGTGCAAGCGTCTGGGGGTCGTCAGATCTGACGGCGCGGTCAAGTACGCAGCAAGCTATAGCAGATCACGTCTTATATACTGCCCACTGTACGTTTCTGTGTAACCAGTGTTATGAGATTGAAGTTTGGGGGAAGAATGGTCTGTTCCTTTCTGCGGAATTAATAACATTGCTAACAGAAACCCACAGTTAGAAAGGTAAAGTAATATAAAGAAATGTAATTTTAAATAAAACGCAAGACAAAAGGCATAAAACTCTGGATCACTTTTGTGTTTGAATAACATGGTTCGTAATTTCCAAAGGTTAATAACTACTATCTGACTTGACTATGCTCCTAATATTTATAGTTAAACTAGCTGTCGCCCACGGCTCTGTTCACGCAGAAAAAAACTTAATATAGTATATGTGTTCTTCCAGATTATGTTCTACATCTGTGCCAAATTTCAGTTCTGTTGAGCCGTTCCGGAGATATCTTCAAACAAACATGTATCTAAACTTTATTAGTAAGATATAAGTTAGTTGTAAAAAAAATCTATTTAACATTTTATATATAAATTCTAATGTTTAGATGGATGGATGTTTAAAGGTATCTCCAAAACGGCTCAACGGATCTTGATGAAACGTGGCACATGTGTATGAAATAGTCTGGAAGAACACATAGGCTCCTTATTACGTTTTTTTTTAATTCCGCGCAGACGGAGTCGCGGGCGGAAGCTAGTTTAAGTTATAAAATAAAAAAAAGTTAAGTTTCTTTCGATTTTCATAAGAATCATTGATCATGCTCACTTAGAACAAAGGGGTAGTTTCGGCGGGCGTTCACGGGGCGAGCTTGGGTGTTCTAGGGGTGTGGGGTGGTAACAGGTGCTGAGCCAGGTGCCGGCAACGAATACAATTTTTACTTCGGCACGTAATTGCAAAGAGCGGGTGCGGGGTTACTATACTCGGTCGCTACTGTCATGTATGGATAATATATACTATACGTTATTAATTGAAATTAAAATATTATAAACTAGCTTTTACCCGCGACTTCGTTCACGCCGAATAAAAAAAATGCAAAAAAGTTCCTATGTCCGTCTCCTAGTTCTAAGCTACCTCCCCATAAATTTTCAGCTAAATCAGTTCGACCGATCTTGAGTTATAAATATTGTAACTAACACGACTTTCTTTTATATATATAGAAGATAGATTATCTATGTATATATTATAATTGATTAATAAAAGAGATATTTCAATGGTCGTTAGCAATTGTACGGTGGTAACTAAGATCTGTGCCCTCGATAACTAGAACAAACAATTGTTAGAATCTGCACCGACTCACACAATCCAGGTCTAGCTCTCGATGTGGACTGACGATGGATTTTACACATGCAACTTTAAGGCATATACACATAGACAGTGTTTATAAATTCGACTATTAAATATACATATTCCGTTACACAATTAAAGAAACAAAACTGTCGCTTGCGACTTCTACGCCGATTCCATGAAGAAAAATATTTATTACTAGGCAATGTGTTCTTCCAGACTATATCTTCATCCATATAGAGATTCATCCAGATTCATGCAACCGTTCTGAGGATACTTTCTAACAAAAATTTATCCATCCATCCAAACTTTCGCATTTAACATTAGTAATATTACTTATATTAATCAAAGAAAATCAGTAAGGATTGACTTTATCATTAAAACGTAGTTGTCAAAAATATAAATTTCTGTGAAAATTGACGCTTATTACATACGCAAACTAACATTGTTACTAAATACTCGTACAATTAGTGTGAACATGCCCTTAAATTCAGTTTCATAAATAGCGTCCGCCCGCGCGCCATATGGCCCGCACGTGCTGTCCGTACACTGTGCGTCACATCCGGACAGATACCACCACTTCCGGACAACTCAAGGTTACCACTATAAGACCAATGGCCTTTAATTCTACCCTAGATTAGGGGGTGTTAGGAGGCCCAAGGATGACTAAAATGTTATTGATGTAATCTAATTAACCATTCCCCTACAATATCTTAAACTCATTTTGTGACAGCAATAAGATTTTAATTCTAAACAAATGGTATAAATTCAATGAAATGATTTAAGTTCAAAGAGAGGGATAAACCTTGAAAGGTATAAAAGGTAGAGTACATTCTATAAGATACTAGCTTTTACCCGCGACTTCGTCCGCGCGGAATAAAAAAAATGCACACAAAATAAAAAAGTTCCTATGTCCGTCTCCTAGTTCTAAGCTACCTCCCCATAAATTTTCAGCTAAATCAGTTCGACTGATCTTGAGTTATAAATAGTGTAACTAACACGACTTTCTTTTATATATGTAGATTTTATCGAATATAGTGACATAATAAAGACAATTTCATTTGAAAAGGGATTATCAAATTTGTCAGAGTACTACGGATTTCGGTGACTGAAGATAGGATCGTATTTCTGTCAAATCAATTTATGTTCTTAGGGTGAAGGAAAACATCGTGATGCTGCACATATCTGAGAAGAAATTCAATGATATGTCTGTAGTCAACCCGCACTTGACCAACGTGATTAACTATGGCGTAGTAACCCCAAACTTAGGGTAGGTTTCTTGCCCCTCGGTGGGGACGTATAGTGAGCTGATGATGATTTTTGTCAAGATATTATTATCTAAAATAGTACGAGTATTTATCAGCTACTTCTGATGAAAACATGTTCATAAAATACATACTAATTTTACTAGTTACTAAATTATTCACAAAAAGATTTTACTTAATAATTAAAATGGAATAACTGAGAGTGAAACTTTTTATTGGTTGGATTGTTTTAACTGTTTGTATGTAAATTCTATCTTACTAATATTATAAATGCGAATGTTTAGATGGATGGATATTTGTGTGGTGGTATGTCCGGAACGACTCAATGGATCTTGTCTGGAAGAACACATACTTATTAAGTTTTTTTTATTTCCGCGCGGACGGAGTCGCAGGCGACAGATAGTATAATAACAATGCAATATAGTAGGTAGTATTTGATATTCTGTAAGGGAGTCCAACTGGCATTAATACGGGAAAGATTGTTGCCCCAATCTGCTGCCAGATGGCGCTAGATAGCGGGTGTCGATAAATGCCTTTGTTACTCAAATCTCACGCCTGTATTGCAGAGGTGTAGGCAGAGAGCATATAGAGTAATGCTAGTTTACTTCTAATGTCCTAGTTAATATTTGATATCTCTTGGCCAATATCCGAACGTAATAAGTAGAGTTCGAAAAAAAAAGAATTAAATTGAATACTGCTAAAGAAGATAGAACAATAAAGAACAAAGAAATAGAATACTATAAAGAAGAAAGTTCAACTTTAAGCTGTTTATGTAATGTCGTTGGCATTTTCTTTTAAAATATTAAGAAACTTTTCCACCAATTCTTGTAATAACGAGCGTTTATTAACGCGCTAATTTGAAACTATAACATCATTAAACAAATTACCACCTTCTTCCATTAGCACAAAGTATAATTTACATTAATTAGCGCTAGCCCCGTCTAGGTCTTAAAGTAAATACCATTAATCTGCAGCTGAAAATCCAAAATTATCCTGATATATATATATATATAAAGCTCTGTTTGTTTGTCCGTGTTTGGACAGATTGCGCGGCCGCCGACCAGCTGGGCCCCCTCGTGTTATGTTTGGAAACGTATTTATTGTTTATTCTGTGAGAGGAACGTTTTTAATCCTAGCCCGCTTTGGATGACGGGTGATTTGTGCCAGTGAAACTTTACAAATGTTAAATGCAATTTGAGTGCAAATATTTTTCTTTTTAGTTTTGTGTTGTGTTTTTTTTTGTGAACAATAAATATTGATTAAATTACCGTGGGTTTCTGAAACAAAATCGTCTTTTAATTGTTGTCTCTTGTCAGAGAAACGGTATGTTTGATGCAAATTTTGGTCTCAGAAACCAACAGTAATTTTATACATATTTATATCGTAACATCTTAATAAATAATTAAAACTTAAATATGTAACTAAACATTTCAAATAGCGTAGCGATACGTAACTCTTCTACGTAACCTTACGTAGTTGCTACGCTTTAAAACCTTAGCTACGATATTGCTACGCAGCGTAGCAACTATATTACACAATGTTCATATATTTAAAACTAGCTTTTACCCGCGACTCCGTCCGCGCGGAATAAAAAAAATGCACACAAGATAAAAAAAAAGTTCCTATGTCCATCTCCTAGTTCTAAGCTACCTCCCCATCAATTTTCAGCTAAATCAGTTCGACCAATTTAGAGTTACAAATAGTGTAACTAACACGACTTTCTTTTATATATATAGATGTATGTTGACTTAAAAAGTGATAAATGATAAAGGCTGTCATGTATTTAATTTGATTTCATTTAATATTTCTATTTTATACACTAAAACAATACGTAGGCTTATCAAAGATTTTCCTTTCATTCGTGTATAGTACAGGTGGCAGTTCCCACGCTGGGACTCCACGGTATGCAAATCTTGTGCCACATCTTCGTTTCCCTTTAGCCTAACCTAACAATACTCAATGTTTTCACAGGAATATAAACTTTATTCACTAGAGAATTAGGTTCTATTTTGTGAGTTAACTTTTGTGTATAACACGTGATGTATTTCCCGCACTGATGGTATTCTTGTTTTGTTAGGACGAAGTGTTTCTCTTGATAGAGCACGAATACATAATGTAGTTATGTACTGTGAAAGTTGTATATATTATATTATGGTCTTTCAAACGAATAACCTGTTTCATTTATACTTCAAAGTCTAATATATCAAATTCTCGTGTCACAGTTTTCGTTCCCATACTCCTCCGAAACGGCTTGACCGATTCTCATGAAATTTTGTGAGCATATTGAGTAGGTCTGAGAATCGGCCAACATCTATTTTTCATACCCCCCCCCATTTAGTTTTTTTTTAAATGCGCGCGGACGGAGTCGCTAGCGACAGCTAGTAAATTAATAAAAACTAATATACTGTTCGTAAGAGACGGGATTTTCCACGATTAGGCTATTTGAGCTCCCGATATTTCGGCACAGTTGCATGCGCAGTGATCACGGGTCGACTGGTGTTATGCGGGAGTAGTACGTTTATACCGTTGCCGACTTCACACAGAGTGGTATAACAACAGGTATCAGGTAAGGGTGGTGAAATTGTTAACCTGTACTTGCTTATAATAGTGACAAGTATACGAAAATATTTTCTATTGTTATAAATCTTGGGTAGTTTAATGTATCGGAATTGTTTACGCGGTGACGCCACGTGCTGCCTCCCCCCTACCCTTGCCTCCCCTCCACAGCGATAGCTTAACGTTCGGTGTTACGCGTTTTATACTGCCATTTTTAGTGTTGTTCTTGCAAACACCAATGCATCGGGGTAAACGATAAATGTAAGTGTAAAATAAAATTGCTTAATAAAAAAGAATGGTGGTTAAAATCGATGAATTTTTAAAAAGTATGATAGCAAAGAAAAGTTTTTTTTTTCATCAATTATTACTTCTTTTTACTTTATGTTTATGTCCGACTATAATTCTTATTATATACAATTATAGAAAGCATCTTTGGTATGGGAAAATATGTCCGATATAAAAAAAAATTGGCTACTTTTATGACTACAGATCTGGCAATACTGTGAAACAAGTCCTAGTACCCCGGCCAAAGGACCTTGAATCCAGGCCAGAAGTAAATAAAAAAAAAGTCCTAGTACCCAGTCCTTTACACTGACTTACGACTTTAATTGTGTACCGATATTGTAGTATACATGCGTAGTTATGTTAACAGTAGGCAAGTGTGAGGCTGGTGCAGCGCGGCGATGTATGCGGAGCAAAACAATGCGCTCGTTGGTCGTGCGCCAGGCGCGGCGTCAGGTGCGCGCGACGGCCGCGACGGCAGAAATTTTAATGAATGTCGCCAATGAAAAATGTGCACTGGATATGACTACTTAATGGAATTGACAAAACTAGAAAATGAAATTATGATTCATGAATTTACTAGACTATATATGTGCTTATTTTTTTATATTGAAATTTTTTTCCATAAATCACCTTTCCTCCTATAATTTTATAGATTAGTTGTTTATAACACCACGTGTTAGTTGGAGTTATGACCCAAATTCGAATTATTTAATTTTATAAATGAATGGAATGCACATTGATAAGAAATCACAAACATATTATAAAAACATTTAATTCTTCGAAATTGATTAGTAAAAGCCACTACGCTAGAGTCACATCCAGTGTTCGTAGAGCGTAGTAGGCCGCCATATGCCGCCCGTTGGCGTGTTATATGGATTTTCATTTAGAAAATCGTATAATATTACGGCGCTTAGCTCCGGCCTCCAGCCAGCAGCCAGCCGGCCCGGCGTGTCGCCTCGCTAATGTGAATTTTTATGCTTAATTTTTTGAAATTACCCGCCCTCTAGTGTTACAACTGATTTATTGTTCAACGTTATAGAGGTGACCACTGCGCTAATGTTTGTGCCAAAATTGTAAATGTGGATTTCCATTGGCGTGAAAAAAAAACATCTATTGTCACTCACATCATACATTTAAAAATCATCATCATCATCATCTCACTATACGTCCACACTGAGGGGCTCGGAACCTACCCTAAGTTGGGTAACTTGGCCATAGTCAACCACGCTGGCCAAGTGCGGGTTGACTTCACACATATCATTGAATTTCTTCTCAGATATGTGCAGCATCACGATGTTTACCTTCACCGTAATAAATACATATAAGGCACAAACTTAATAACAGTAGATGATGATACAGCAAAAGGATCTCAGCTCAAGTTATTATCATCCCTAACATTAACTGTAATACTTAGGATAAGTTTTTTCACACTCTAAACTCATTGTAGAACAATTATCTCTATTAAAGTAAGTAAGCTCTGGCAGTCGTTGGCTCTTAGTCTATAAAGTCATTCATTTATTTGGGTTACGTAACGACTACGATTGATAAGTACCGGTCCAGCCGTACCGGAGATCATCCAGAACGAAAGCAGACTTGCGGCCAGACATACAGACAGACAGTCATCAGCAACGCAAATACATCACTTGTACATAATATAATTTTTTTTCTCGACGAATCTAGGTAACTGTCAGGAAACATTTCCTTGTAAAAACTTTATAGACCCTTGTTCTGTTATTCACAAAAACAAAAAGGACCTGTCGAATGTGCACAGTATCTCACAACGAAACCCGGATTTACGAATTGCCCGCGGGAATTCTAAACTTGAGAACGGATAACTTTTCGAGACGTGTTTTAAATTAGTTAAAAAATTATTTCTCTCGGCATCTGTTTCATATGAATCAACAATAGATAAATAAAGTCTCGAAGCCTTATATGGTTTTCAAACAATAATCATTGCATATTAAAATAATACAAAATTTCACGAAAGTGTTTTCAAAATTCGTAAAACAAACCTCATTGATGCTAGCCCTGTCTACCCCTATAATGGAAGAAGCGTGATCATTAGCGTGAACATCGTACTGAACACTTGCTGAGCCGGCCACCTTTTTCTCAAACATCGATAATTGTAATCCTTTGCCCCCGCGCGGGGGTGCCCCGGGGCTGTAGGGGGTCGCTAGAGGGTGTTCTAGGAGGTTGGGGGGCGGCAACATCTGCGCCGGCAATCCCTCGCAGCCGGCCTGTCAACCGCAGCCTCCGGACCGCGCTTTATTTATCTGAAGCGGCCAAATTGATTCGTTTGATATGTGCCCGTGTTATTTCAGTTTTTGGAATGTTCCAATTGAAATCTTTTTGCTATGCAAAGCCGAGTCGGTTTCGGCCTAAGTAGGGACCTAAACGTAAGTATGTCTAATACATCTCAAATATAAAATGTCACCTATTTACTTCGGCCGACACCGACTGCGAAACAACAATAATTATACAATATAGACATGTTACAAGAAAGAAGAGAACTTTCTTTAGAGTTTAGAGGGTTTTTGAAAGAGAGAAGAAAGAAAGAAAGAAGTTTTCATGTCATTATTTTGTTTCTTTTTAGTGGATTTTGTTTGAGATTATTTTTTTATGGTACTTTTGAATGCATTTTGTTTGAAATTGTTTTTTTATGTTACTTTTGAGTGCATTTTGTTTGAAATTGTTTTTTTATGTTACTTTTGAGTGCATTTTGTTAATTGTAAATTCACAAACTGAAATATAATTATAATAAATATAACTAGGTACATATTTAGTCTATTGTTCAAACGTCATAAACAGAATGCATTCATTTAAAAATCCCGCGCAAATTATGTAAAAAAACAAAAGCGCAATTCGCATTGTTTTCATTAACATAATTATGAATAATTAAATTGCAGTTATTGTTGCATTAAGAATGTATGGTTCTTATTTCTTATCAAAGATGTACATCTTCTTTGACGTGTGGTGTTAACTGTATTAGATTTTGCTTTTTATCAGTGAAATTGCGACTTTTACAAGCTCAAACAATCATTAAAAAACCGGAGAGAAACGGCTCAGTGTTGCCAGGCGTCCGGATAAAGCCGGACATAGGTAGGCTTTTTGATTGCGTGTCCGGCCAAAATAAACGGTTTACCGGCTTTTGTTAGGCTTTTTACATTTACCAAACGAGAGTGTACCTATTAATACTGAGACAAAATCCTAAATAATATAGGTCCGACCTTTCTATCCAAATGTCCGGCCAAACTGGCTGGTCTGTCCCGCTAGTAGGTTTGGCAACCTGGCAACCCTACCTGTAATAATAACTCAATATCTAACGAATTCTGTCGACTCATGAACGCTTCGAGTACAGACTATTTCCTTGAGTTTTATTGAGTCTCAATGCACGTAGAATGTTGAGTAGACAGTTTTCAATTGCTTGTTTGCAGCTCTGACTTTACAAATCGGGCCAGTGTCATGTTTTGGTTTAACTAATTCGTTCGGGAGTGGTATTGAATTCCTTGTTTCGTGAATATACGAACAAGTATATTTATAGGGTGACCAGGAAAATATAAAATCTGCCATATACTAAATCGTCCCTTTTATCACCTTCAATAAGTACGAGAGTAAATCATGTAGTTCTAGAATGTTCCACTATACGGTGAAGTGTTTTGTACTTCTGGTCATTAAGATATAAAAACAAATTGCAATGTTTTGTTTTTAAAAAACAAAAATATTGAAGTAATTTTAAAAACAGAATTGTATTTATTATCTGTTCGATAGTTCTTATAATTTAATGCCAGATTATAATAACCGTGTGACCAAAATTAATAATTATTGTAATTTACTTTGTTCAAACAACTACGAAATTACCACAATTGAAATTTAGGTATATAAAACATTCGACAGCTGTATTGAATCTAATTTATTCCATATAAATGCGTCCGCAAACCTACACAAATAAATTGAAACGGTAGATTTGTAAGCTGTTAAAGCCAATATAACTTTCAGTCGAATTCAATTAAAAAGCAAACTTGCCGCCATTTTAGTTAACGATTTCCCGCCAAAATATCTGTCACCGAAGTTTAAATCCTGTGAATATTTAGCTGAAGCTGGTTGAAACTGGTTTAGGCGGGTTGGCGGGGAGTGTAAGGGGGGAGGGGTAATGGAGCTGTCAGCGGCACCCGCGCCGTCGACACTCGAGTTGCAAGCAGGAGGCAGGAGGCAGGAATACAGGTCGCCATCAGGAGCAATAGGCGCCTTTTGAATCTCAGGAAATTGATGGTGAACTGTCAAAGGGTGAAGGCAATTATAATTTGCTTATAATTTATAACAAACTATTGCATGTACCAAATTACTTAACTGAACCGAATTGAAACGCTATCTATTACCCAACTGATTGGAAGAGAAAACTTCAAATTTCTATTTTCGTAGATTTATTTTCGTAGATTTTGAATCATTAATTAAGAATTAGTACTTTATGAACCAAAGTACCTATAAAAATAAAGAGAAAAAAAAAAAAAAAAAGAATTAGTACTTATTAGTAAGGAGAACTTATTAGCCAGGAAATTTACTATGTCACTTAAGTAATTACTCAAAATACGTAATATCTTTTTAATGGTTGAAAAAGTGAAAGTACAGAAAGCATTATTAATTTAATTTCTTTATAAAATAATTGTACCCAAACAGCAGTTTGGAAAAATGAAAACGTTATTTTTTTATCTGACAACTCTCTAAACTTAACCTCAAAATCTAACTAACGAAAACTGTCGGCGTTTTAATGAAACGCCCCCACCTGTGAATTTCTCACGGCACATTATCTAGGCACGGCCCACCATTCCCGCCAGTTTACTTGATTGGATTGCTTTTAATCAAAGTTTTGCTTCCCGCGCGTTTGCTGTTGACAGCTCGATTATGGCGCCAACCCGCCAACCCGCTACGCCAGCGCTACACACGAGATTATGAGCAAAAACTGTGTCGATGTCACTGGCAACTTGTAATGTCGGGCTTTGAGGTTAAATTGAAATTTAAAAATATAACAAGATAAAATGAAAAATAAACAATCAGCCTTTGACTCTACATTTAAAGTTAAGTAACATATTTTTTTTTTAATTTATTAAGGCATTGGATATCGGTGTCCTTTAGCCTTAAGTAACATGTTGATGTGCGGTGTTGCTGGACTAAATTTTAAAGTTTGACAGCAAATTAAGAAAAAAACAGTCTATGTTACTTAAGTCATTTTTCGGATAGAAAACTTCCAGAAAAGTTTGACAAATATATGCACGTTGCAGTTTTTAATAAGAATTTGAACAAATGTTCAAAAAAGACCTAATAAAGCTGTATGTATATTTAAACAATGTGTAAATCATTAATGATAATTTAAAACTCTTTTATGTGTAATTGTTTGACAAGGTCGGCACTGGTCTGCGGGCCCCGCATACATTGCTGGCATATTGTGTGAAAATATTCGAGATAACCGCGGTATGGTGGCATGCCGGTCTCTAAGGTTGTTTGATTTATATCTACTATGCAATTTAAAAAGATGTGCGGGTCAATGACCTCGACCTGTCAGAAGTCAGTAGAAAAATACAGATTATAAAAAAAAATTATATACAGTTTGAGCGAATCCGCTTTATAATTGTGATTTAATTGTTTAATTTATTGAATAGCTATGTTATTTATTTATTAGTAGCATTACTCATTTGTGTATATAATTATGTATCTGTGGTATTTTGTATTTATTAGCAAAACAAATGTGGTTATTCAAAATATTTCAATTATGAAGAATAATAACTAAATAGAAATGAGATTTTTTTTAGTTAGTTATTAGTTAATATGCTTTTGTTTCATTTCAATGGTAAAATTCTTTTGAAATAGCTCAGTTTTATATTATAATAATACGGTCCCAATAATAATAATTAATATTAAACTGTGTTTTCTCGTATAACATTCGAAAGTACGTATAAAAATACTAACAGAACCTACTATTCTAGGACGAGTTAATAACGCAATAAATTCCGTCTTCATAAACAAACGCGTCTTGGTCCGTTCCAGAGTAACATGTCTTGACCGGAGTGTGTAGTCCAGACCGCAGCAGACCAGGGCACAGTCAATGCGGTACGGACGGACAGATATCGGCGGGCGTCAACGTGTGTAAACTGAGATAAAATTATCCCAAACAACTCCGGGGGACACGGGCTGTATACGATGCGGGCTCATGTACCGTCGTCATAACAATTTCCTTTGACAAATTATGAATAACTGAAATTAACAAGTTATTATATTTAAATTCGGCTTTGTTATTTGTTCAACCATTTTGTACTACAGTAATTTTAGGTTATGAATTTAATTGGTATCAATAACATTATTTTAATTTTTTTTTCTTGCTTAACATAGTTAAGAAATAATAACATAAACTAACTTTTTTTATAAGAGAAGGTGGCAAACGATCAGCGGGAACACTAAGGTGTTCATCGACGCCCATGGACATCTGCAATACCAGAGGAATCGCAGATGCGTTGCCGGCCTTTCAGATGATACGCTCGCTTCTTGAAGGACCCTAAGTCGTAGCGGTTTGAAAATACCGCCGAGGACAGACCATTCCACAACGCGGTGGTAAGCGGTAGAAAGCTACACGAAAACCGCACGGTTGTGGATTGCCAGCCATCGAGATGGTGTGGATGAAACTTGGCGGTCTGTCGTGCTTACGTAATTATCTATGTCTAAGTAGGTTTTATATATATTCTGTCAGAACTAACCTCAACAGCGCCTTTTTCACTGGTTGAAATATTGTTTTACTATATCACTCTTGTTGACATAATAGTTAATCTATATATATATATAAAAGAAAGTCGTGTTAGTTACACTATTTATAACTAAAGAACGGTTGAATCGATTTGACTGAAAATTGGTGGGCAGTTAGCTTAGAACCAGGAAACGGACATAGGATAATTTTTACCCCGTTTTCTATTTTTTATTCCGCGCGGACGGAGTCACGGGTAAAAGCTAGTATCATCTATTTTCAAGTCATAACACTTAAAAAAACTTATAAAAATATTTTCAATGTGTGTTTTGCTCACGGTACAAGCAGGGTGAGGGGTTATAGCCCGCACGAGCCGATAGATTGTGTACCGACACCGGATAATTAATATCATCAATACTGAGGGCTCGGGTACTATTGCCTGATTGATGGCATACCAGCACGACACTACATCGCCTCATCGAATATACGGGGTCTCAAGGGTCTTGCAATCTCTAGTTAGTTTTGAATTTTATATGAATCGGCCGAATACTGTGGATGTAGCACGGATATTTGTGAAAATTGACATCGTATCATCATCGACGCAATTTGTATTAAAATTTGTGCAGCGTTCTATATTGGGCGTAAAATACGTCAAAAATATCGATGTTGATACGAAGGACATTGTCACAATTATTCGTGCTAGGCCCTCTGAAAAGTGTACCGGTGCGTTCCATTGGAGATCCCGAGTCCCTCAAAGTTGCACTTGAGGATGGCCAGCGAGGGGGGTTATAGTGAGTAGATATCTCACATTACCCTGTCTTTGCCCCGATAAGGCAGGGTATCTTTTTGAAGATTTCCCCCTCGATAAAAAAAGTCCACTGAAACGTATCTTAAATCGCTTATAATCTGACAGACGTCAAAATTTCAATGAAATTTTGGAGTTTAAGCGTGGCCATATATCGGTCGGGTCTTGATGAAATTTGGCACAGATGAAGAACATAGACTGTAAAAACACATAGGCTGGGTTGTAAACACATAGGCTGGTAGGCTTATTAAGTTTTTTTTTAAATTCCGCGCGGAAAGAGTCGCAGGCGACAGCTAGTATATACTAACAATTACAAATAAAGTTTAGTAAACATTAAAAATGCATTTAATGAGAATATTATCTTATGCCGTATTGAAGAAATTCTTCATTGATTCTGTACAAATTTTGAAAAGTTTATAATAGACAATATCTTTACGAATCTAAATAGCAATAAAATGTACAGAATTTATTTTATCTTTTAAATACGAAAAAATGTTTCGAATAAACAAAAAACATGTGTTAAATATCACATTTAGTATTGTCATCAAGATAAATGTGTTTGTTAGTGTTGTGTGTCAAATGGGGACGCGTGCGGTTGTCTTCAAAATAGCAGCAGCTGCGCGCACGCCGCGTACACTCGCGTACAATTCCGTACTGCCACATGGAGTTGTGTACAATCTCACAGATGTGCAGTTTCAAAACTGAATGCACGTGCTGGCCTGTAACTGTAGATATTTTTGTGTAAAATCGCGTACAATGTGCATCTTATCGTGCTTCAATTTTGTACAAATTATGTGCAGTTCCAAATTTGAATTCAGATCCTTGTGATGTTCGTTGTCATAGTTATGTACATGTACACTCGCGTAAAAAGGTGCAGATCCAAATCTAAAACAACATGCTACATTCATGTACTATCTCTCTATTGTATGCGTACAGTCGTGTACATAATATGCAAATAAAAATATTTTTTTTTCATCATTTCCTTACGAAATATAGAAATATACAAACAATTTTACTTTCAACAACAAAATAACTCAGAGGGGAAGGAAAAGACCATAGACCTCCATATATCACGGTCCTGACACATGTCTCTCGCTTCATCTACATTCATACATCTAATCATACATGTATGTCGGTTTTAGGTGCTCTTAATACCGCCTTTCTTGAGTATTTTATCAATCTTGATGGTATAAGTCCATCTGGAACAGCCCCGACCAACATTGCCGTTCACTTTCGCGCCATAAATTTATTACGTAAACCTCCTTTCATTTATTTTACATTAAAATTTAGATAACTAGTAGTTGTCCCGCTCAGAATAACAAGTAGTCTATGTGTTTTTCCAGACTATGTTCTACATCTGTACCTAAATTCATCTAGATCTGTTGAGCCGTACCGGAGATACCTTCAAACAAACATCCATCCATCTAAACGCTCGCATTTATAATATTAGTAAGATGTATATTACAGTAATGTAAAGGAATAATTTGTAATTCTTTTATTAAACGGTCTGTAGGCGCCATTAGTCCTGGTTCTTACGTAATGCAAGTCATTAGGGGAACAATTAAGGCGCAGGTGCTCTCCGGGGAATGTGCCAGCTATTGCCGAGCTATTGCCAAGCTATTGCCAAGCGATTGCCAGCCACTGCAAGACGAACATTGCTAAGTGTTACATTTATTAGTGTTAAATACAACTGTACCGAAATGTATACTTGCATTTATAAATCATTTAAATTAAATTATATATTCAACTAGCTTTTACCCGCGACTCCGTCCGCGCGGAATAAAAAATAGAAAACGGGGTAAAAATCCTATGTCCGTTTCCTGGTTCTAAGCTACCTGCCCACCAATTTTCAGTCAAATCGATTCAGCCGTTCTTGAGTTATAAATAGTGTAACTAACACGACTTTCTTTTATATATATATATATATACTAGCTTTTTCCCGCGACTCCGTCCGCGCGGAATAAAAAATAAAAAAAAAAGAAAAGAAAACGGGGTAAAAATTATCCTATGTCCTATTCCTGGTTCTAAGCTACCTGCCCACCAATTTTCAGTCAAATCGATTCAGCCGTTCTTGAGTTATAAATGGTGTAACTAACACGACTTTCTTTTATATATATAGACTAGCTTTCACCCGCGACTCCGTCCGCGCGGAATAAAAAAAAATAGAAAATGGGGTAAAAATTATCCTATGTCCGTTTCCTGGTTCTAAGCTACCTGCCCACCAATTTTCAGTCAAATCGATTCAGCCGTTCCTGAGTTATAAATAGTGTAACTAACACGACTTTCTTTTATATATATAGATATATAGATATAACTTTTAAGATTACCATTTTCATTAATTAACTACAAATAATAAGGTAATAATATAACCTGATGTGGTCGATGGGTCCTATGTAGCGTTGCCAGGCGTCCGGATAAAGCCGGACATACGTAGGCTTTTTGATTGCGTGTCCGGCCAAAATAAACGGTTGTCCGGCTTTTGTTAGGCTTTTTACATTTCCCAAACGAGAGTGTACCTATTAATACGGAGACAAAATCCTAATAATAATATAGGGTGTCCGACCTTTCTACCCAAATGTCCGGCCAAACTGGCTAGTCTGTCCGGCTAGTTTTGGCGACCTGGCAACCCTAGTCCTATGTATTAGGACCAAAGTAACAAATTGATGATTATTACTTTTTTCAGTTAAAAGCTACGTCTTAGTCTAGTTAAAAATATGCACTAAACTCAAATACACATTTACTGGTGTAAACGTCTTTTTTGCTAAAGTAAAAGGGCCTATACGACATCTTTTCCTGTATGGTTAAAACTTTGAGAGCCTCTCCTGTAAAGTTGTCAATTTGCACATTGGCCCTTATATTATTCATAGGAGTCATCGATATGTGCATTTATCCAACGTTCTTACATCGTGATGCAACCTGCATATATCTGTGAAAAATTTCAAAGGTATGCGTGAAGTCAACTCGCACTCGGCTAGCGTTGGCTAAGGCTTAGTCACCTCTCACTTGGGGTAGGCTTCGAACCCCTCAGTGGGGACGTATAGTGAGCTGATGAATATGACGACATACAGTGGACCCCCGGTAATCCGGCAAACATTATGCAGGGCAGTGTCGGACTATCGAATTTGTCGGATTATAGAGCACTGCCTAAGACCCCTATAGTCCGGATTTTTTTACGAAAGAGTACCTTGTAATCTGACAAATTACATATCTAATGACAAGAATCTATATATTATACGTACATATGTATGTACTTTGAAGTACAAATCAGACTTAATTTATGTAATTCTAAGTCATGTCGGATTACAGGGGGCGCCGGATTAGACAGGGGCCGGATTATCGGGGGTCCACTGTATATCTACAAAGAAATATTAAAATGTGTCAACCAATACACACTGGACCAGAAACCTAATGCCTAATCACCCCTAACTTAAGGTAGGCTCGAGCTCCAAGAGTGGGGCTGCTTCATTTACTACCACTAACTGTTGGTTTTGAGACCTAAATCCTCGTTTAAAAATACTGTTACCACTGTTTTTTCAAAGTTAATGACAGAAATGATATGTTCTATGCAAAGATCTTCTAACTATAATAACCTCCTTCTTTTTTGAAGTCGGCTAAAAATAAATATCGTTCGTGAAAGTAATTTTTTTTAAAACAATCTACAAAAAGTTTCTTTGAACACCTCGGGCCCCCTGTAACACGTACAGACACACCTGTTGTAAAACAAAGAGACACACACCTGGACAAGCATACAAACAGACAAACGGCACGCGCGCAAGTTTACACAAGTGATACAGAGTTTTGCACGATACTGTCTTGAATTATAATTTTCATATAAGTATACTATTGTGTCAGCTTTTCTATTTATATATATACTAGCTTATACCCGCGACTCCGTCCGCGCGGAATAAAAAATAGAAAATGGGGTAAAAAATATCCTATGTCCGTTTCCTGGTTCTAAGCTACCTGCCCACCAATTTTCAGTCAAATCGATTCAGCAGTTCTTGAGTTATAAATAGTGTAACTTACACGACTTTCTTTTATATATATATAGATAACTTGATACTGGCTTGAATAATAAATTATTGGCTGGCTTGGTGGATTGGCTTATATTACTACTAATCTTATAAATGCATTTGGTTGTAAGTATGGATAGATAGATGGATGAATGTTTGTTAGAAGATATCTTTAAAAAGGTTGTATGTATCTCGATGATTTTTTGTACAGATTTAGAACACAGTCTGGAAGAAAACATAGATCGCTGCAAGATCGTTCTCTTATCACAAATACACATTTTAATAAAGCACCGAACACAATTGAAATGAATAGGGGCGCCCGCATCATACCCGCATGCCTCGTCAAGCCTGCCAACCTAATGCCACAATCTGATGTTAACACACAATCATTTGCTCTACAAATTAAACGCATTTACTCTTTTTAAAAATATACTAGCTATCGCCAGTGACTATATCCGCACGTAATTAAAAAACTTAGTAGCCTATATCGACTCTGGAAAGCGTAAACGCTGTAACCCCGAAAGTATGAACTTTACAGGAGAGCCAAAAAATGATAACTCGTGAGCTGATACGTCTACAAGCATGCGGTATTTAGCAATGTTGTGTAGTTTTTGCTAACCTATAATAAAATCATTATCGTTTGATAATGGTTGAAATTATTAACGTGTGAAAAACATATTCGCGATTTCAAGGGTTACAGCGTTTATGCTTTCCAGCGTCGATATGTTCTTCTAGACTATGTTCTTCGTCTATGCCAAATTTTATTAAGATCTGTTGAGTTATTCTGCAGAAACCTTGTAACATCCATCCATTTATCTAAAGATTCGCATTTATAATATTAATAATATTACGTAGATTTCAACCAACATATTGGTCGCTAATCGTTTCTATCTAAGGTTAATTAAAAAAAATATTGAATCGTTTTCAATTATAGATACATTACGGCCATTTATTTCCCGCCGCATCGCATATAATATTCGAAACATTGAGAACCTAAACTAAAACACCAAAAAAACTTTTATTAAATTACATTGATGCACGGGTGAAATTACAATTTATTTTTCTACAAATCTCTCAATAATGTAATATACCGTAATAAGATACATTATTACAAAATTTTAACGCATATTAATGCCTTACTTAACATGGCGTTAATCGTTTCTCACATTAAAATCGAGTGGATGTTTTCACATTTGGCACACGTGTGGCCAAACTACACGGCCAACTAGCCGCAAACTGCAATTAGCGCAGGTGTGCTCTTGCCACATATAGGATGGAAACGGATTTCATAACAGACAAAAGATTAGGTACGTTTTTAGGTTAGTTTAGAATTTACTGCGTATGAATGTCTCACTTGCTTCGTAGTCATTTGTGATTCAAAATCTTATTTAAGGGTCTGTCACTAAACAACTGACATGGCGGCTGTAATAGTGTTAACAACGTTTTTTTCATATAAAACCTATTTAACCATTCTTTCGGGAAGAGTAATCTGAAATTGATCCATCTTGAAAGTTATTAATAATAGGAAACTAGAAAATTCTACAACATTAGGCAAGGCTAAATTGAAATTTTCAACAAAGCTTGTTTCAAAAGAATCCTCGATATGCATCTCATCTCTTTGACAATAAAAAGAGCGGGAAAAGTAGAGAAAACATTCAAAATGGCTCTCGGCGTCGAAGGGTTTAATGACTCTATATTGGCTATGGCAGCTGATGCTGCGCCCAGGTGCCGCTTTATGAAATCTAATAACATTTTATTTATTCCCGCCGATAGTGTTCGGGCGCTGCGGCTCCCGCGCCATCTGGTTTTTTTTAATATTCTCTTTTTTTGAGCCAAGTTTATGTACATATTAAATTATGCCATTCATACTTTTTGGAGGAAATCGATTTCGAAAATAAACGTGAACATTTGTATAACAATAATAATTTAATGCACAGATGTTTAAAAATATTTATTAATTATACGAATAATAAGTGTACTAAAAATTATAAGCATCAATTTAAATATTTTTCTCACTACAAAAAATCTCACAAAATGGAATAGACAGAGGTTACAAATATCCAATGACGCAGTCAGATCTCTTCTTTTAGGTTTAATTACAAGTAAATGAAATGTTAATTACTGTTTAATTAATGAATTTTATAAAAAAAAAACTGATGATAACGGGGTATATGTTGTATTTACACGGACTTTAATAAAATAAAAAACTACA
This sequence comes from Papilio machaon, assembly GCF_912999745.1. Lineage (NCBI taxonomy): Eukaryota > Metazoa > Arthropoda > Insecta > Lepidoptera > Papilionidae > Papilio > Papilio machaon. Next base: position 434,519 of record NC_060011.1, read on the forward strand.
TAAAACACATTAGAACTTAAGAAAAAATCATATCGGTTAGGTAATTGTATTTCAGTTTTAATGAACAACATTCTTACTTATTCTTACAATATGTTCCAAACAAAAATATGTAATATGAAAATTGTTTCAGCGTAATTCATACCGCAGCAATAATTCACAAGCAGACTTACCTCAACGTTTTTGACAGCTGACAACTGACAGCACTGCCGGCTCTCGCTGCAGTCTCACAACAACGCACACAAAAAATAAATCACTTCAAATAAAACAACACCAACACAAAAAATTATAAACAGCAATAAATTACGCAACAAGTAATAAATTATAATAAAAAAAAAAACAATATTTTAATCAAACGTCATAAAAACAATTTAAAAATAAAACAATTTTAATTTGATATTAGAACGCATCCATAAAAAAAAAATATAAAAGCCCGCGCTGATGATCAAATTTTTTTTGCGTATACGTTAGCGATCGTAAAAGCAACAGTCGCGTACGTTCAGCCAGGAACGCGTCTAACTCGGAACTGAGGGCGGGAACATGGCGTGGAAAGCGACCGCTTAACGAAACCCGTTGTTGAGTTTACGGCGTACGATCTCTTGTTTTTCGCCTTTAGCGCATTTATAGGGTGAAAATTTTATCTTAAAAAGCTCTGAACTTGTCTACACGCTAACAAGGTTTAAGTATTAATAACTTTTATGTTATGTGCAATGGTTTTACTTAAGATAGAAATAATGTAAACAGACAGTAGAGCATTACTTTTCAAAACAAAATGTAGCGTGTCTTTTTATAGTAACATATTGTCTTTTCTTTTTCCAATAATTCAAAATATATTTAATTCTTAAAAATTATCCATTTCATTTCTTTTTTTACTTTGTTGGCCGTTGGTTATCTTATCGAGTACTTTCATTTCTATAAAAAAATGTAAATGACATTATGTTATTGAACCAGTTTTCCCGCTATAATAGTACCCTGGCTTCGTTTTAAAAATTAAAATAAATTTTGAAGATTTTCTAAACTACTGTAATTTGTTTTTAATTTTGTTCACTATTTCTTATCATTCTTTTAAGGAGGACTGTTAGAAAATGCAATAGTACGAGTATGATGAAATAATAAACAGAACATAAATCATGTCCGGGGCGTTAGGGCGGCGGGGCGTGAGGGCGGGGGGCGTCAGTGGGCCATTTTTCAGGCCGGCAATACGTCGATATCGGTGCGGGCCCAGGTGGAACATTAAATTTGCTCTGCTCATATTACACGTACATTCGAGCACACAAGTGTGTAATGGACGAAAAGTATAGATAATGCATAAGAAATTATTGCTTAGGAGTCGAGAGGTAGACTAGTTTATAAAACTTCGGTGAGTAACAAATTTAAAAAACATGTTGTGTTTAATGTTACAAAACAATACGATGGTAATTCAACCAGCTTCCTTTATTATTTCAAGTAATATGTGCGTTTCTAGTGCCATTAAATTTATTTATTGGTTTATAATACTTATAATATTTTGCTTAATTTTATTAAAGTTTTCGAATTTTACAATGACTGCTATGGTTCTAAGAACTAAGTCCACCATTGTTATTATATGTGGATTAAAATTGAGAAATGTATAAATAAATTTGAATTCTGTGCGCGAATGTACTTAACTCATTTTGGCGGCTCCCACGCTAAATTGCAGTTTGAGTTTATGTAATGTGAGTTATTTACTGACCTCTACAATATCGAGGTCTAAACACATTATACATATTATTTTTTTACCGTATACATAATATTTTTTTACCGTAATTGTAATTATTACTTCGGTCAATAGATTCACTGTCAATAATTTTTTTAAATTAAAAACTTAATATTGACCTCTTCTATATATTCTCTTCTTCTTTCTTCTATATTCTCTTATATATTTACTAGCTGTCTCACGACTCCGTCCTCATGGACTTAAAAAGAAACGTAATTAGTAACCTATGTGTTCTTCCAGACTATGTTCTACGTCTATGCCTATTCATAGAGATCCGTTGAGCAGTTCTGTAAATACCTTCTAACAAACATCCATCTAAACATTCATATTTGTAATATTTGTAAGGTGGACTACAAGCGTTGTATTTTGTGCTTGTTTGATTATCGCCATTTTAACGCTGACGGTTGCGGTTGATGGCGGTGGTGTGGACTTGAACTAATAATAGAGATAGATTGAACTGTCAGTAACATCAATAGGTGCCTTTAAATCGGAGCAAAGTCAAAGCTGTCATTTCCAAACGTCAGCCTATCCAACGGGTTTTATAGAGATCAGAAATATTAACAAATTGCATGTTGTATACTTTGTGGTTAGTAACCAGAACCCACCAGTACCACTTACGTCAACACCATATACATCTAATGTCTTCGTACCGTCATCTGTTAAACAAAGCCGTGTATTGTGCAGTGGAGACCACTTGTACAAATCCCACTCCATTACTGCTCATTTGTTCAGGTGTTACGAGACGCCAGACTCCACGCGCGATGTAATTATAAGTAAACATTTTGCTACGACAAATTGAATATATATAGACTTTGTCAAATCATGGCCAGACATATTAAGCTCTTCGTTTGCGTTGACTGACACATTTACAGTCGTTTGATGGTAACCTAAACACTATATAGTAAACATTTACCTTAAACATACTAAAACTACACTATGAGAGTCAATTAGTAACAAATTATCTCTGAGTTTAGTAGTCGTTTACAGACAAGTTGTGGTTAAGGATTTTTAAATGCATTACTCTTAAGTTTCCTCTCAATTTTTTTAACAATAGGGGTGGTAGAATGCGGGCGATTTGGATTTCCCGTATGGCATAGACTTAAATGCTAGGGTTACCACCTTTTTGGCATGTTGCAATTGGCTAACATGTTTGACATCGATGTTCACCGGACAGAGTGGTATGAAACAAATCACTGCGATGTAGATTTTGTCTATGAACGTAATTTTTTTTTTCGTCTACCGAAGAGTCAAAGGTTGATGTTTTGGTCGTCTTCTTTTCGATGAAAGTGTTCTTGCATGTTTAATAATTGGCAACCCTGTTGTGCAGAATCCGTTTTCGGTAGCGAAACGTTTGCGTAAGGTATGATAGAGCCCCCATGTCAAACATTACACTTGGTTAGTAATACCCCTATGAAGGTGAATTACATTGTTTAAGACAGCAAAAATAGACATTTGGACTTTCCAATTTTAAGAGGAATCTTAATTTTAACTTTGTTAAAAATATATCAGTATGTGACAAAAAAATTAATTATGAAGTTAACCTAATTAAACGACTAAATTCAAAATTACAGCCCACCCATATTTTCTCTTGGGTGTCTAACAACATATTTATTTTCTTTCCAAGTAACGTTTGCAAGAAAATACATAATTCATAAAATATTTATATATGTCACGTGATATTTAAAATGCTTTCAAAGCTAATTCATTTAATGGCGAGCAAATGACAGGGTCGGGGCAGTAATGGCGGGAAAGGCAGAGAATACAGTAAACACTGATTACCGTCTGAATTGTTTATGGCCGACCGCGCGCTGGCGACAATCATGATCATTGTTATTGCGCTTAATACTATGCAATTAATAGTTTTTTTTTTAAATATTGGATTCAAGTTAACCTTTTAGCTAGTGTTGCTAGTATTGACAGTAATTTATGGATATTATTTGTAACCATTCTAAACTAATTTAAAGTTTGCGTTCATGATGAAATTCGAATTGCAGAATTAAAACACAACCTTAACCATACGGCTTAATTATTGTCTTCTAAATATATCTTTAAAAAAAACCTCACAATTTAATGTAAAGATTTTATTTTATTTGAATAAGTCAGTATTGATATCCAAAGACCCAAAACCCCTTTACCTCAATCCTGGATTCAGAATCCACAACTAAGTCTCATCAAGGATGCTGGTAACTTCAAAAAAAGCTTCAATAGCATGTATACTACTATGAGTTAATACAGAGCAACTCGCCAGTTGAAAATATTACGAAAATGGGCGAAATGCGCGGGAAAAGGAAATAAAATATGGCGCCCGAGTTGCAATTAAAGCGGCATCAGCGCGCGCCCGCCGCCAGATGGCGCGGACGTGGCGTCACGACGCGCCATTTGCATTTTTTCTGGCTTCAACCGCGAGTTTGCGGCGCTTGTTTTGAAATACGGCACAGAACTAGTGCGGCAATTGAATTTCTGATTGAAATTAACTATTTAATTTTTTTCAAGCGAAATTTTTAATGTAAATACGTTAAATAATCTTTTTTACAAATTTTAATATTTATGATTCTTCATAATATCACCATTTTCAAGACTCCGCCATAGGTAAATATTGGGAAGTACCATACCCAAGTTGTTTACGACTATTCCATGCAGATAGACTGTAAACTAAAATTGAATTATTCTTAAAAAGAAACCAAACAAAGAAGCCATACTTGAATTAACTTCTGCAAAATTATTTTCAATTAAAAAGATAATAAAAATTAATTGATTTTTCGAATAATGTGCTTTTATAATTATCGTAACCTTTTTATCGATTTTTTTAAACACATCACAATTTAACAGTTAACGAGTAAACTAGAATAGAATAATGCAAATATTTGATTTTTACAAAATAATTTAAGTTTTGAAATGGTGGGTAAGAAACTGTATTTACTTATATTACATTAAAAAAAATCATGTTGCAAATTATTTCTTGATATGAAACTTTTTTTGAACAACTGAATAGGAACGTTAACTGTCACACTTACAAGTTTAAAAGTTTAAAGTTAAGTTAAGTTAAGTTAAAGTTAAAATTTAAATTTAAATTTAAATTTAAATTTTAATTTAATTTAAATTTAAATTTTTAATTTTAAAAAAATTTTTTAATTTTTAAAAAATTTTAAAAATTTAAATTTAAATTTTTAATTTTAAATTTTTAAAAATTTTAAAAAATTTTTAATTTAAATTTAAATTAAAATTAAAGTTAAAGTTAAAGTTTAAAGTTTAAAACGAACGCTTTTTTAACGCCGCGTTAAAACTCGGCGTTGGTGACTTACTAACGACATAAATAATTCTTGTTTCGTTCCGCCAGCGCTCAAATCCAACAATAAAAAAAGCTTCTCGTTTTAAAATCGCGACCATATGAAAAGATTCATTTTAAATGCACTTTTTTTCTATTTTAAGGCTTTTATAACTAATGACAAGATTGAAGGTTATGTTTAAATTTTCAATTTCAGATCCTGTTTTTATTTCTCCTTTCATTCGTCGTCATAAACTGTCAATATTTCGCCGATCCGGCTTTTAAGCCTGACATTAGATTCGACGATCACAACGACAGGTTTGATCTAAAACCACTACTCAAATTTCAAAAGAATTACTTCAAATATCCAGCCCATAGACGAAACTTTAGAAAAACAATCATAAACAACAATGACAGAAGATCGGGATGGAAAATTATTAATTCCAAACACACAGATAAAGATACGGAGGTTGTCATTAAAAAAATTAAAAACAAAGTCAAACACGAATTAGAAAATATAGCAAAACACATCGGCAACTGGAGAAGATTCAATGAAAATGATAGAATTGAAAATAATGATAATGATTATCAAAGACAAGAAGAAATACCTATCAGGAAATCATTAAATAATATATTTATAAATCTAGATAATAATAGACGTAAAACTAAGCGTAATGGAAATGAAAATGAAGCCATTTTTAATTACGCATTCCCTGTACACATGGTTGTACGTGGCTATATGACAATGCCGGCAGTATTTTGATGTAATAAATGTTTAAAATGTTTAATGGTTCATAGGAAAGTGTACTCCTTATTTGCCTCCTTAAGCTGTAAAAAATACTTAAACAATATTTTTCATTAAATTATAATATAGTTTCAGCCACACTTCGTTCTCTGTTATTTCTCTTGTCCCTTAATAGTTAATAAACTATCACAATTCTACGGAATTTAATTGTAGAGAGCTATATTAATTAACGACTACAACTCATGTACATTTGACCTAAATTTAATAACGTCAGCAATATATATGACTTCAAAAGGCAGCTTAAGATGCCGCTTGCATTGCCCTACTCGCTTGTTTTACTGTGGGATTCTATCTCTGTTCTTTGCAAAGGAAATGAATGGTTATCAGTACCATGTAGTAATAAAATTTTCAGTAGAATTCTCTTACAAATAACTTCTATTATGACATGCTAAAGGTCACGTGTAGCAAAAGCTACGAATTAACGTTTTACTATTGTAACAATACGCATGGTAACCGAAAGTTATTTTTAATTAAACCATATTCAATTTTACGCTCAATTTAAAATAAAATAATTACTAATTTTTTTAAATGATTAATAGTAAAAAACTATCAATTCATTTTTCAATTGTAAAAGCTATGCATAGTTGTTGAAAATGTTCGGGAAAATACTTCAAGCTCTTTTATTTACTGGACTACTTAATAATACTTTCGAGAGGAATGTTCAAACCAGAACGATAATTGATCTTAAAAAGATTCTAAACACCATCAACGACAATGGCGACAATCTTAACGATGTAACAAATCTTCGGACTAAAAATAGACAACAGTTACTCAGAAATTCCGAGAATGACGACAACAATGCTGACAGAATTGACGTAGATATCCTGAATTCCTTCATTAAAGGTATAGTAAATAATAATAATAAGTTTAACGACCAAGATTTTGATAGATTTCTCCGAAATGCCAAGGACGACTTGTGCGCGAAAACTGGAAGATGTGGGTGTAGTGGACCAGGCAGGTGTGATGACAAGAAAGTAAGTCACCAAAAAACAGTAGATGAAGTAGAACATTTTATTAATAATCTACAAGAAAAATTAGACAAAGACAATCAAGAAACAAGCAGAGAAGATGAAACCGAAAAATATGATGCACTAAATAATAAAAAAATATTACACGACATTAATAATGATGAATATTACAACATTAAAATGGGCGACAAAAAGCATTCGGATACTCGCGTCAACTTGTTAATAGTAAACGATCTTGCTGATCTAGAGGATTTACTGAGACAAAATATATTACCTCAAGCAATCGATGCAGAAACACTAAAAAAATTAAACTTCGATAATTTCCCCCATCACGGCGCTCGCCATAAGTCCCGAAGTGATGTAAAAGCTATTATTGTGGACTTAGGTAAGTTTTATGACGATTCAGAAATGGGAGATAATGAGGACGTCTCAATTGCCCCTCGATCGGTATCACACGATCAGGAATCCTCTGATCCTAATGAATTTATCGATAATTTTAATCATTTAAAAGAAAAGGTGATTAATTCATATATAAACTTTGTAACGAATAAAAATGCTAAGAAGCCCAATTTATCAGTACTTAGCAATACACAGAAACGTAAAATCAGTGTACTTAAAGGTAAAATGAGAACTAACAAACAGAAATTGTCCAAACAAGATATAAAATCCGAAATAAACGACATCATGTTCGGTAAAAACAGCAAAATCAAAATTATACCTTCAGATGATAATTCCAACAATATTGTTGTACCTAATTGGATTTACAGATTAATTATTAATTCCAAGCCGGTAACATACCTAAGGAAGCCAAAAAGAGTCCTTCCATTAACTGATAAACAGAAAAATCGATTATTGAATAAAAATAAAAGTTTGAAACAAAAACCTGAAATAACTAGAATATGGCGTAGAAATTTTGGACAAAATTTACAACAATATGGGGTACCGTTTGAGCTTGCTGTTGAGGGTCTAGCTCAATATAATGATGATAATGAGTAAATATTAGCATCTTTATATTTAGCTCTTAATAAAAGGAAAAAAAAATTTTCGAAATTGGATTTTTAAAAATTTGTTGATGTAATGAATGTAAATTTGCATTAATAAAACATTAATTCATACAATTCGTCTTAATTTTACAATTAACGATTTTTTGTACAAGTGTGCACAAAACTTTATAATACCTTTGATATGTTTATTCTGAACGAATCACTAATTTTTCATATTTTTATTGGCAACTATACACAAAGCTGTCATTGTCAACTTTCAAATTGTCAAATGACAACCAGAAAGACCGTAAGCGAAACATTGACGTTTTCGCATATTTCATAAAATTATTTAACAAAAGCTAAAAAGCTTTCCTTATTAAATAGTTTGTGCTTTTCGATCGTGCACTAATTACATTACGATGGCCAATGATACACCGGAAAGTGATTTCTCAATAGAATGCTTTCAAAATTATACAGCACCAGAAGTTTTTGTACAAGGTCTAGCTGGTATGGTAGATCAAACGGATGTCGAAACAATTATACGAGCCCAAAAAGTCATGTAAGTTTTTTTTTCATACACCATATCTAAGTAATCGATGTAACATATTAAAATAAGATTCATATCTATATACAGTCAAAACCGTTTATGGCGACATCGTTTGGAACAACATACCGGTTAAATTGACCAAAATCAAAGGTTCTGGCTGAATGTTATATACATATCTTTCCTATTAATACCTGTCACCGGTTGTTACAACTATCGGTTTTTACGACTCAATATGAGTAGTCCCTTCGATGTCGTTATAACAGATTTTGACTGTATATAAAAGAAAGTCGTGTTAGTTACACTATTTATAACTGAAGAACGGCTGAATCGATTTGACTGAAAATTGGTGTGCAGGTAGCTTAGAACCAGGAAACGGACATAGGATAATTTTTACCCCTCTTTCTATTTTTTATTACGTGCGGATGCAGTCGCGGGTAAAAGCTAGTACTTTTATAATTAGCGTACATATGTCCTATCATTTTGTTCATGATTTTAGGCTTCAACGTTTTGAGAAAACTACAGAAATGCTGACTAACTGTAACCAACTATCATCTAGTCGTCTCAGAGCCGCATCTACAGAGTTCAAAAAGCACACACAGTTACTGCTAGATATGAAAAAAGATCTGGAATTTATTTTCAAAAAGATTCGCGCTATGAAGACTAAGTTAAGGTTGGTAATAAAAAATTTAATAGAAAATAAAAAAAAATAATTAAAACTTTCTCTTGTTGCAATTTAACATATTTTTATACATTTAAGAAATCTCATTTAATATTGTTAACCTAATTTTAAGATAAAAACAATTTTATCTCTTATTTTCTATTATCTGCTATTACAGTCAACAATACCCTGAAGCATATAAGCAGGCAGTAGCAGCATCAATAGCCAACCGTAAACCAGTCAATGAAGATGAAGACGATGATTTTGGGGTTTCCGAAACAAGGGTACAATCTAAAATGGTGGCCACTGTATCTACAGAAACATTAAAACCAACAACAAGTAACGAAAAGAAATCAAAGAAGAAAGATATCAAATTAAACCAACAAAACAATAATACGGAACCACAGAGCAGTAAAGATATTATTGGTTCTCCAACTTTCTTAATGATGGGGAAGAGGGTGAAACGAGGCAGCAGTTCCTCTGAGACTGAAAGTGCTAGCTCAGGGGATGATACGAGTACAGACACCGGTTGACAGTTCGACCTGAGTCTTGGTTAATGTGATATGGATCACTTGTTAAAGTGGTTATTGGACAATTATTCTAGTCTTCGTACGTGAGATTACTGTGAAGTCAATTTGTTGCTGTAATTTATGCATTTTAATTAATCTGATAGGTATTAGATATTGTCTTACTGTGGGTTTAGGTCCTTAATATTCAAGGCTATGTAAATCTATGAAACTTATATCTACACGCTATGTATAAACAAAGGAGCGTTGATGACTCATGGGGTTCAGAACTTGACTTGCAATCTGCAGGTCTTGGGTTTGAATCCCGCCATGTACCAATGTTTTTCGAATTTCGATTTACATATGTACATTTATCCGACGTTCTTACGGTGAATGAAAACACCCTAGTGATGCAACCTGCATATATCTTCAAAGATATGTGTAAAGTCAACCAACCCGCACTGGGCCAGCGTAGTTGACTATGGCCTAGTCACCCCTTAGAGTAGACTCCAAGTCCCTGAGTGGGGACACATAGTGAGCTGATGATGATTATGATACAAGTTAGAGTGCAATGGAGTTTTGGGGTAAGAAAGTTAGTGGATGTTGTAGTCATGAAATTAGTATTATAATTTATTTAATGAAATAATTCTGAATATTTTATCAACTTTTCCTGTTCTTGATGTTAACTTATGTCAAAATTAATGGCAATAAATTTTAAATACAAGGTTATATTACATTATTTACTGCTAATTCTAGTAGATATAACCAAAAATCTACAGTTCACCTTGTGTTATATGAATGCCCTAACTATGGGATTTGTATGTTCCTGCATTTATCATAGCCCTTCAACATACATATTATTTAACAATACAAACCAATAGACATATAAATTATCAAAAATGAGAAATATCTTTCCAAAGTATTTTTCCTTATTTTTAACTTTTTAATAAACTAGCTTTTACCCGCGACTCCGTCCACGCGGAATAAAAAAATGCACACAAGATAAAAAAAAAAGTTCATATGTCCGTCTCCTAGTTCTAAGCTTCAATTTTCAGCTAAATCAGTTCGACCGATCTTGAGTTATAAATAGTGTAACTAACACGACTTTCTTTTATATTTATATAAGATATAAAATTCCTATTATGTACCTCACATTTTTTTTTCTTAAGACAATTACACTTACAACAAAAATTAAAAAAATATATGTACATTTATAATAGTTTTAACATTCTTGCCACACTGAGAGTCAATTACATTCTAAACAATAGGTCAGACTTCAATTTCTCTTGCAAGCTTTTGTTTTTTCTTTTTAATGTTAAAGTAAACTAGCTAGGCAAGTCAGTAACACATCACAGTGGTAGACACTAGTGTCAACAGTTGTTGCATGAATAAGCCCGCTCACCCATTGAAATACCATGAACATACAACAGACAGGTGTGACTATAGTGCCGGAGACCTAATATTAATCATCTTCCCTTTTCTTATAAGGAAAGAATGGGAAGGGGATGGGAATTTGATGTAGGAATCACATAGTAAGGGGAAAAATTTATATCTAAGCATTCCATTCTTCATTAGTTAAATTTAAGCAACACTTCTGCATAATTTGAAGTAAATAGATTTAACCCAGTTTAGGTATTAATCTTTTTGATGACTCAAGGTCATCAACAGCACAGTATGCCTCCTGTCAGCTAAATTGAGTTCTGCCCAACATGTGCTATGCTCTGCCAAGATATTTGAATGCAAGATAAGACAAAAATGTTTGAAGATTCATTCAGAGTTACATCTGTTTACCAGTAGCATATTTTTCAGTACATCTTCTTGCGTTTTCATTGAACTTTTCTATATCTATTTTGTATTCATTTGCAATATCCATCATAAGTGGATCGTGCGGATTGGGATTTGCCATTAATGTTTGTAAGGAGATTAGTAAGTTCTCCAAGGTAATGGTTGGCACCCAGGCCCCATTCGGTGGCATTTTCAACAAGTCCATACATATTCTGCCTTCTGTAACACATGAAAATAATTATGTTTCAAACATAGAATATATTAAGAACTTGATAATTGCGGTATTGTGCAATTAAAGCACTGGCCGTTTACTTTTAAAACATTTAAGTCGGCATATAAATAATTAGTCAAGGAATAACTTAAAACACACACACCAGTGCTCTTAATGCCAATTTTATTAAGATGTATTAATTTCTAGCATTTATGATACTTATACTGTACATGTAGTTAAAAAAAATTAAGATTAAATACCTTACCTTTATCAATGTTTGGATGATAAATTGGCGTAACAAACTTTACCCGAGGAGGTTCGAATGGATATCGTTTAGGTATGTCGACAATAAGTTTAAACATACCCTTCTCATAAGGCGATCCCTTTGGACCTTGCATATTTACTGTTAGAACATCGTAAACATCCTCTTTTTCAGGAGAACACTTAATTCCCCAAGGAGATTTCGTTTCAAAATTCTTAATTTCACGTGCTAGTCGAGCAGAACGTGCATTTGACATATTAAGAATTTTAAAAAATAAATGCCTCTTGTTTATTATTACAAAACTATCGCCTTTAACATAATCAAACTTTGACTTTTGGCTGTGCCGCCTTTTTTTTTAATCAACAATACAGATTCTACAATACTGATACAATTTTACAGAGTGCAGATCATGTGGTCTGTCGTGATTGTCCATAAGCATAAATATAAAGCACAAAATATGATAATTTAGCATGAATAACAATCATTAAAAATATAATGTTATAATTTTCGTTGCTGTTTTACACATATACTTATTTGAAGACCAACTTTAATCTTTTTCTAAACATGCATAAAATGAAACATGTTATATTTTTAGCTTAAATGTCAAAAATCGACAGTGGCGCCAGTGCTATTTTTGACCAAGTGACGGAACTTCGAACTTCGAGCGACAAGTTGAAGGTGCGGAGCATTGAGAAAAAACTTAATAAGGTTATGAGTTGATTGATCATTTCTCGTGCTTTCGATGCGTAGATTTTACTTAACACATTAACTTTCTTAATAAAAAAGTATTAAGTGTTTTTAAGTTCAGTAAGTGCTACAACAAAGTGAAAAGTGTCGAGTAGATTGGTGAATATTTTTCGGAAATAATTCGGTAAGTAAAATATTTTTTTTCTTGTTGGAAACGTTTTGCTTTGATTTGTATTACATTCAAATAATAGTATACGTCAATTGCGGTTATAATTACGAACGTATTTAGTCGAAATATTATTAAAAAGTGCTTCAAATTTATGCATTAGATTTCGGCGTTCAACTTAAATGTTGAGAGATTTATTTTACTGAATACTGACAAAACTAACGTGGAGTTACTTATATCGTAATTAAATAACATCGGATTTGTAATATATGTGATTTATGCAATAAAAATAATCGATTCGCACTTGTTATTGATCCGATCATGTTACGTACGATTTGAGTGCCGGCAATTGTCTCGAATTCAACGAAATCGTTAGTTTATAACATACGATTATACTTGGAAATCGGTATTCAAGTTGAATGTTTGAAATTACACATAGCAAAACTAGAATGAAACTTTAGAAAATATTTTTGTAGGTTATAAACATATGTATTATTTTTCAGAAATTACGACTTAACCATTGTTAAATATTAATTTAAAATACACAGAATCGCACCAATATTTAATTTTATTTTAATTTTGAGTTAGAAATAAATCATGAATACTTTATTTTTCATAAGAAATTACTTGAACTATAGTAAAATTTGTTACAATTCCTGTAACAAATTCTTAGATACTATTCCTATGAGATAAAAGATTTAAAATGTAAACTAAACATCATGTGAGATAATATATCAAAATATAAAACATCAATTGAATTTAAAATATGCAAAAACAATTATTATTCACATATACAATGTTATTATTAAAAATTCTTTGTATAATATTAAATATATAACATAATAAGATAATGGTTTGTTTATATACTATATAAATAGAAATGATTTCTTGTATCAAACATAATGTAAGGAATTCTCGAGAAGAAATCATTGTTTTTTATAACATAAGGTGGCAAATAAGTAGTCATTTATTGGAAGAGAATATTTTCCCTGACTATGTATTCCCTACTTTATCCAATCCACTTCCCCTTCCCATCCTTAACTTATAAGAAAATGATGGGAATGGAAAGAGGACTAAAATTAGTACTCCAGCACCTAGTGTACTACTAGACACTACACTACAGATGTAAGAACAATTTTCTATTGACCACTACATAGCCAAGAAAGCCATAAAAAACCAAAGTGACATTGAAAAAAAAGATAAGTTTTTTTAATATAATTTTTTTTAATGTAATTTTTTAAACAAAATGGCACCATACAAAGCGGTCATTACATTTTTTTTTTAGCATATGCTATTGCATAATCATATGAATAGGTAGTGTGATAACAAGTTTTTTTTTTATAAAACAAGGTGATAAGCAAGTTACTTAAAATAATTTTGAAATGTATAGTTGTTGACATACTAGGTGTTGTGTTGGACCAAATTATAACTTTAATTATTTTTTCTTTTTTTACAATAAAATAGTATTACATGAGAACTCTTAAATTATACAAGTAATAACATTAATTAAACAAAAATAAATAAACTGTTGTAAAAATAAAAATATGAAAATTCTATTTAGTTCTCCGACTTGAAGGACCAATTATTCAACAATGTAATTTCCAACAATAGATTAATACTATGTTATCGATCAACTTTATAATTCAGAAAAGTTTATGTACAGTCAGAGGCATTCGCGATGTTCCAATTACAAAACTCTTGTCTTTTCCCCTGCAACGAGACAAACACTACCCCTTCATACAAAGTAACCAATTAGGTAGTTAGGGAGTTTGGTAAACGACAGCATAATAGTAGCAAAAAATCAAACTGTTGTGTACCACTGACTTTAAAAGCTACGTCCTATTAGTCATTGTCCGCGTCGGTGTCTCTGTCTCTTTTAAGTTGGAATACTGTCAGATTCCCTGATAGTACACATCCATTATTATTAATAGGTATCGGAGTGACGTAAAAACATGCGGAGGCGGAACATAGGGTATGTTCGAGCTTTCATCTACACTTAGTAGAAATATCTAGACGCACATTTGCACATATAATATGTGCTTGTAGTTTTACAACACCGTTATAAATTTTGAATGTGTATAAGGTCGAAGAATTTGTGAATGGATTGTGTGAATGATATGCGTAAGAAGGGAGTGAATGACTCATAGGAGATTATGAAAGAATACAAACTGAGGAAATTGTGTGTGAAAGGGTTGTACGACATATAGTATTTATTAAAAATGTATGTTTTCACTTTTTACCCTTTAATTCACGTGTTACCACCACGTGTATTACGTGTCGTTTATTAACAGACACAATAAGACAATGGACGTGTTTCCATAACACCATGTTATTTTATAATAACGTTTACATCACCGACAACGGATATTGGATAAACGCAATGCGATACTTTTAATAATTTTAGTACATATTGTTCAATCATACTACATACTAATATTATAAATACGAATGTTTAGATGGATGTTTGTTTGAAGATATCTCCGGAACGACTCAACTGATCTTGATGAAATTTGACACAGATGTAGAACATAGTTTGGAAGAACACATAGGCCTATTACGTTATTTTTTCATGCCGCGCAGACGAAGTTGCTGTCGAAAGCCAGTAATATAATTAAGCTGTATTGTGGGAGCATTAATAATAACACCTTCCATACTTTAATGATTTATTTCTTATGAAAATAAAGTAACCGAACGATTCTTTAATGTTTTAAATTAATAAAAATATAATTATGACACTATTTGTTAAATAATTAAACCACCAAACTAGAACTGTATGACACTCTATGACTATGACACTCTGGGATAGTATACCAATTGAATGATACCACAGTCGTCAAAATCAGTTCAGTAGGTTAGACTCCAGGTGGTCACAAATTCACAAAGGTACATACAAATTGACGGACATAAACAGCATGCCGGCATCGCGTCATTTAAAAATAGATTAAAATTATTTAACTTAACCAGAAAGCTCTATGTAGTTAAGTAGAATTTTTTGCCTAAAAAAAATAATAATAATTTGTGTGTTTTTTTAATCAATTTATGTACTGTAAAAATTTCTTTGGTTTATATTGAGATTTTCATATCATAGGATCGACTGTATAACTTTTCCTTTGATGACATATAATTTATATATTAGATACGTAATAAAGTTGCGAAGACTTACTTTATAGTTTATTAATTAATTTTGTATGAATCGAGTACGTACTAATCATTAAACCAGTTTTATGAAAACACTACGTCAACTGTTATAGGAAGTTAGTACGTCATTGAACAAGTTTGTGATACTTCCTGTTACTATGATATAGCTCGTATAATTGTCCTTTAATGTTTAGAACATATATATTTACTTTGACTTCATCAATATGTCGATGGAACCTATGTACAAGGGCCAAAGTAACAAATTGATGATTTTTACTTTTTATATAATACAGTCAAAATCTGTTATAACGACATCGAAGGGACTACTCATATTGAGTCGTAAAAACCGATAGTTGTAACAACCGGTGACAGGTATTAATAGGAAAGATATGTATATAACATTCAGCCAGGACCTTTGATTTTGGTCAATTTAACCGGTATGTTGTTCTAAACGATGTCGTCATAAACGGTTTTGATTGTACTAGCTTTTACCCGCGACTCCGTCCGCGCGGAATAAAAAATAGAAAACGGTGTAAAAATTATCCTTTGTCCGTTTCCTGGTTCTAAGCTACCTGTCCACCAATTTTCAGTCAAATCGATTCAGCCGTTCTTGAGTTATAAATAGTGTAACTAACACGACTTTCTTTTATATATATAGATAAGATAGATGATAATGCCTATGCGGCATCTTTTCCTACATGGTTGAAACTTTGAGATCCTCTCCTGTAAATTTGCACATTGACCCTTATTTGTAGGAGCCATCGTGTGTTCATAAACTACTAAACAACCATACAACATAGTATGCCCTGGTTTACATTATGCCAGTACAGTAAGACAGTAGCGCTGGCTTTGCATGGACTGTATGGGCTCACTTACGCCAGTTAGTATTTACATTATGCGAATTAAATAATCTATCCATACTTTCTTTGATCTTACACCTGTGTTGCCATCCACATTGTAAAAAACTTTGCTAAAATCACTATTATAAAAAAAATTAAAAATCTGATCAGATTCTTCTCTTTCTAGTCTTTTCAGATTCAAGTCTCATCCATACACGTTTCTTGTACTAAACTGTTTTAAACACGGCAAAAAAATTTGTTTGGTTGAAATTTTCTAACATCCTGTATATAGCGTTGCCAGGTGTCCGGATAAAGCCGGACATAGGTAGGTTTTTTGATTGCGTGTCCGACCAAAATAAACGGTTGTCCGGCTTTTGTTAGGCTTTTTACATTTCCCAAACGAGAGTGTCCCTATTAATACTGAGACAAAATTCTAAATAATACAGGGTGTCCGACCTTTCTACCCAAATGTCCGGCCTGGCTGATCTGACCGGTTAGTAGGTTTGGCGACCTGGCAACCCTACCTGTATATATAGGTTGTTCGAATATTTAACTCGTTACGAGGACAAAAAACACGCACTTACGAGTATATTGCGTTCTGTGTGTAACCATGTACAAAGTTTTAATTAAATTTTAAATGAATCTTCTATTATATGAAATATAATATTCTTGCAATCAGCAGGACATCAAATATATTCGTATACGTCGGCTTTCTGGCGAACTAAAGACCTTTACTTTTATATTTAATTGAACAAGCAATTTAATATTAACAACAGTATAATAATAACTCTGTTTTTATAAATTGAATACTTTTTTATATTAATTTACTCGTCGAATGAAAACAGCTTCGAATATTCTTCCGAACTTCCTATACTTTTTATTGTGAATAACAAAAACATGATCACGAAAAGATTTGAATTTACGATAGGGTTATAACAAGGTCATGAACAAAGTAGGTAATTTTGTGAATGTCACTCTGAATTTGAAATGTATTAATACATAATTAATATAGTCATACAATGAATAGAAAAAATTAGTACCGCATTTATGTGCGAAAATGTGGCGTAATGGTTGCATGGCTCTCTCATAGTTGGTCGATGTCTTTTTAAAGATTGAACTTCGTCAGGAGAATGTCCTGATCGAATTAGAAACGATGACCAAGTGTGAAATTAAAAACATATCTTACTAATATTATAAATGCGAATGTTTAGATGGATGGATGTTTATGTAAAGGTATCACAGGATCTTTATGAAAGTTAGCACAGATGTAGAACATAGTCTGGAAGAAGATATAGGGTGCTTATTAAGTTTTTTAAATTCCACACGGACGGAGTCGCCGGCGACAGCTAGTCCTTAAATAGATAATCTATTGAGAGCAGAATTTAACATTCTGCCAAACAGGTGGCATACTGACCACCAAGACCTTTGCCTTTTTAGTTAAGTAAAAATATAGACGAAAAAAGAGAATCACGCGGGAATTTAACACCTAGTTGTAGTAGATATTAAAGTTTGATTGAAATAATTAGTGCAAATGTTACTAATATTGAATATTTGGATGGATGGATGGATGTTTGTTTGAAGGTATCTCCGGATCGGCTTAACAGATCTTGATGAAATTTGCCAAAGATATAGAACATAGTCTGGAAGAACACATAGGCTACTTATCTCTTTTTTAAATCCGCGCGGACGGAGACGCGGGCGACAGCTAGTATGTAAATAATTTCAGAATAAGGATTTAACAACGTAATAAAACCGTGCTACAGTTTTCAATTTATACCACATCAAAATACACTTTTTTTTTAAAACAGTGATGGTTGATCAAATATATGGACTATATATGTATGGACTTATGTATTGTTTTAGTGTATCGTGTTCTACTCAAATTATTACGAATTATCATAACAAATTAGGTCAGACGTTAATCCTATCAGTTAATCAATTATTTCTAACAAATCCGTTTTAGTTGATTACAGCAAAAACGAATATAGATTGTTTATTACAATGCACGATACGAGGCACGCAAAAATATAATATCGTTGTTCACCATAAAATAGATAAAAAAAACAAAGACTACGTGTTACCATTACGAAAAAAAAATTAGCCTTATTTCTGTCCGACTGTGGTAAGGATTTTTTCAAATAACTGTAGACATTGTGATCAAGAGCTTAACCTTACCATTTTCATAGTGGTTAAGATTGACTCCCTGGTGCAGGAAAGGCAAACCAATTGGGCATACTAATATTTTAGACACGTCACTGTTCACAAAATTTATTACGCGTTACAAAAAATATTGTGTAGGTACTAGGTATGGGGGGCTAACGATATTTCCCTACGTTACGTAATGTTTTCTATAATCTCAAATTCAAAGGTTACTTGACTTGTAATACGCAGGTCCTAGGTTCGAATCCCGCCATGTATCAATGTGTTTTTCGATTTACATATGTACATTTATCTGACGTTCTTAGGGTGTAGGAAAACATCTTGATGCTGCACATATCTGTGAAGAAATTCAAAGATATGTGTGAAGTCAACTCGCACTGCGCCAGCGTGGTTGTCAAAGACCTAGTTTTTTTTTTTTACAAAAAAATGGCACATTGTTGTTGAAGGTGGTTTATTGTGGGACAGTAAAGGGTTCACAAGTTGAAGAAAAAATGTAGCACTACGATGTTACGAAAAATCGGTTACGAAGTTATCGCCGGCTTAAACAGATTGACGTATTTTTATAAGTGAGGATTTTATACTATCCTTTGAGTACCCCTTTTACGTCATTTGCCTGTGTTTCTTTTAATAAGTTATTTCATATGATATATAAATAATATAGTAGATAAGTCATTCTGTTATCTTTTTGTTTGAAAATTGACTTATTCATGGTGATCTCTAAGTATCGGTCCCCAAGGTCGGTACTCAATGTGACCATTTTCATGTTGCGCAACATTTCGTAATACCCAAATGGCGCAGTTGTTAAAGTGTCTTACTTACCGAAAAGGTTGGTATACAATTCCCGAATTAAAAAAAACCTTTAGTTTCAAGTATTACAAGTGTATCAATGTTCTATCGTGTAATTTAATTCGCAAAAAAAATATTATTAATTTTTTTCGGAGTTTTGACATCATTTATATATGACTACCTGTTGCCCGCGACTCAGTCCGCGCGGCTTAAGAAAAAAAAACTTAATAGATATCCTACATATGTGTTCTTTCAGACTATGCTTAAATTTGTGCCAAATTTCATCAAGATCCGTTGAGCTGTTCTGGAGATATCTTCAAATATCTATCCATCCATCTAAACATTGGCATTTATTATATTTAGTAAGATAAATGTTCAATTTATTACTTTAACGCTAAAGTATATATATAACTTGTATTATAGTATATATATATATATATATATATACTATAATACAAGTTATATATATATATATATAAAACGTCTAATTTGTATGTAAGAGTTTTATGACACAAGAATTGCTATTTCAAAGAATCTATTTATGTATCCAGTCTCGAGGACTCTGCGTCGTTTGATCTACTTTAGTCTGTCTATCAGTCTTTATATCACTCATTTTGTCTCCTAACTAACTTATGTTGGAATAATAAGCACTTCTCGATGTTTTTTTTAATACAATGCAAAAAAATCGATCGTCAACATAAAATCGCTGAAATTACGAAGTGAACTCTACCCATAAACTAGTATTAAGATAGGTTGAAAATACATTTCCTACCTTTGAGATAATATTAGTATAACTCTTTTCAAATATCTTGCCGACCCAAGGTGAGCGGCGCGTTGAGGATTGCTCTCCCTCCGCTACGCACCTCTACACCTAACATTGTGTTCTGAGTAACTCGCGAGAAGTTAAGAGCCGTCAAGATATCTAAAACGATCAATCAAAGATTCAATCTTATAAATGCGAATGCTTAGATGGATGGATGGATTGGTTAGGAGCATAGATGAAGAGCATAGTGCGGAAAGAAAATCTTAATAAGTAGCCTATGTGGCTAATATCTACTAATTAAGTTTTTTTTTTACTCGAAGACGATGTCACAGGTGACAGTTATTTATTTCTTAATTATTACTGATCAAAGGTTCAGCAGAAATCCATAGATTGTAGAAAAAAGTAATAATTTGAACAACAATAATATTATTAAATTCATAAGAACCATAGACGTCATTTGGCGTCCAATCCTATTACACAGTTGAATGACCTCGCGTTTTATTATTATTTGTTTTTTATTCCGACATTAACTACAAGGCCTTTGATCAAACTGACATAATTTCAATTAGGTTTTTTATATCTGCTAGAATCGGTCACGGTTTTTATGCGTTATGAATGAACGATATTTAGTTAAACTAATAAAAACTATAATCTAAAACTAAATATATTTAGTCATAATTTTCTTAGTTAAGCTTAATTTAGCTTTTTATTTGTATTTCTTAGAAAATAAATAAACTAAAGTAACAATGAACACGTTTTAATTTTCCATGAACAGAGATTAACGTTGTCAAAATAATTGAAAGATAAAACACTTGGGAATACGCCAAGTGTTAAGTGCGTAGAACGTAACATTGTAGCGAGTTCGAATCCCATGACTGTTTCAGTTATTTTTGACTTTATCAATTTCTAGATGTCTAGTCTTGGTCAGTGACACCCATACTTTGTAAGGTCATCTAGTCTCTTACCAAAATTTAACTCGTTTCAGTGATAGTTCAACTTATGAACCCTCAACTCTATTCCCCGGCAGGACTCAAAGGACCCCGGGGGATTAACTTTTGGAACCACTGCTCTGGAATCATACTTTTTCTTATCATTATCTCTCTCATTCTACATTAATACACAGAGATAATAAAAATATTTGTGTACAGATGTTTCTAAGTAAGTTTATAGCTTTAGTAAGCCCTGGGCGAGATTTCTACGACGCCCTCTTTTTTTACTATTCCTTTTAGAGACGGGAATAATAGAGTTACGTGAGATTGTAATTCACAAACCTATGTCGCTATGTCGCTTTCTGTTCAACGCCCAGGGTGGTCGTTAAACAGTTATGTACTCTAAAGCCGGCCCTGTATTTCAACATAGTTATATACTGTTCGTTACCTTTCAATATACTAGTTATATATCAATTAAGGCAACACATAACATAGATAATAACATACATAATAGTTGATTGATGGATGAAATTCCATACGTCCTTGTAACTGTAGCCTCATTCTGTTCTCCATGGTTACAGACTATCAACAAATCTATGTATTAATAATATATGTATCGATTAAGGGTGACATTGTGACATTATTTACAAAAGTTATGTCATATAAAAAAACAGTAACAGGCCGTTGCCCGGGAAAATACCATGACCATATATGAAGACAGGCTTCAAATGGAAGCAATTCCGCGTTTCGTCTGACGAGTGTGGTGACGGAGGCCTAATTTTGGTCCTCTTTCCCTTCCCAACCTTTTGATTATAATGAAATGGTGGGATGGGGAAGTGGATTTGGCGATGGAGGAGGAGACGCATAGGTAGGGGAAATATACCTCTCCTCCGTCGCTTAAAAGTAGGCAACACATCTGCAATGATGTCTAAGGATAGTCACTTCGGTATTTCAACGAAATCAAGTGGCCGCTTGCTAATTTGCAACCTTATAGTAAAAAGAAATAATTTAACAAGGCATTTATTTCGGTTTAACAAAACGAACACTAAAAAATTACTTCTTCAAATCCTAGTTTTTTTTTATATCAAAAGGTGGCAAACGAGCATACGGCCACTTGAATTCCACCGAAATAGCGAGGCGACCGTTGCCCATAGACATCAACGAAGAACACACAGAAATAGCATATTTCCCCTTCTATGCGTCCCTTGTTCCGCCAAATTCACACACATAATCTACAGAGTTGCTCTTTAAAAGATTTATAGAAAACTAGCTGTCGCACGCGACTCCGTCCGCGAGCAGTTAAAAAAAAATGAAAAATAGATGTTGGCCGATTCTCAGACCTACTGAATATGCTCACAAAATTTCATGAGAATCGGTCAAGCCGTTTCGGAGGAGTACGGGAACGAAAACTGTGACACGAGAATTTTATATATTAGATAATATTAAAAAATACCGAATAACATAAATACCAATGGAATAACATCTACCTCGTTAGAACCGATACATATGTACATACAAATTAGTATATATATAAACATACGCGTGAAAAATATTACATATTTTAGCAAATTAATTAAAAAAACAATCGAAGTTTAAATTCGCAAATGATAACACAAAAAAAACAATATTAAATTAGCATCATATCACTTGTGATAAGGTTATCACGCTTGATATCTCTATTATCACGGTTCGCGTGATAGGCACACCGCACCCCCGATAGTAACCACCGTGACAACGTGACCCGACGTGATAAACTTATGCGCAATAATTAAAAAATCTTATTACATTATAGTATAGTTACTGTAAAAGTTTATTGACTTGTAGTTGATAAAATTACGCATGACAACAGCATTTAGAAAGCAATTTTAAGGAAATTGTGGTAACGGTTGGTTGACATTAATAAAGGTAATTTGCAGAAGTGCATAAAGTAATCTTGCTAATATTATAAACTAGCTTTTACCCGCGACTTAGTCCGCGCGGAATAAAAAACTGCACACAAGATAAAAAAGTTCCTATGTCCGTCTCCTAGTTCTAAGCTCAATCATCCTCCCCATCAATTTTCAGCTAAATCAGTTCGACCGATCTTGAGTTAGAAATAGTGTAATAAACACGACTTTCTTTTATATATATAGATGCGAATGTTTAGATGGATGGATGTTTGTTTGAAGATATCTCCGAAACAGCTCAACGGATCTTGTTGAAATTTGACACAGATGTAGAACATAGTTTGGAAGAACACTTAAGCTACTTATCTTTTTTTTAATTCCGCGCGGACGGATTCGCCGGCGACAACTAGTTTAAACAACAAAATCTTTGGTTATGAATTTTGATCGATTTTTTTTTATTTATTAAGGCATTGTTTTGATCGAATATCGACCAATAAGCAAACACTATTCAAATAATGAAATGCACACATAGACAGTGAACTTTTTTGTTTTTTATTTCTTTCGAAATGCTAGTGATTTATATTTTTATTTTTTTTACGATTGTACTATCCGGGACGTTTACCTACTACTTCCTATTTACTACCTACTACCTTCCTATTTCGATGGAATGTAATTTGACGTTCACTTTGCAATCAATGCGAGAAATTGTCATACCAAATTATAGACCAACAAAGTTATCTGACCCGGTGAGTCCATCTAAGGATAGCTGACTAACACCTTTCTGTTAATGTAAAAAAGTGTCAAAAAATCTTGTCCTACTGTAACTGTCTTGTAATTTTTGATGTGAAACATCTATAGGCTCACTTGTAAACCGAATTGTTGGCGTGGCGATGCTTGCCGTGGCGACGGGTCGCCCCGCTATACTTATATTGACTATATATATTATTTTAATAATATTATCTTTAATGCATATAATACACATATTTTTTTTATATATCACAGAACTAACAGTGACAGAAGCGCCTCTCACCAGCTCAGAATCCGTCTGCGATTAATTCTAAGTGGAAATCGTATTTAATTCTTTGAGTGTATCCATAATAAGTTCATGAAACCAACCATAACAAGTGCAGGCTATATGCGATACGAACTGAAACATAATTTTGTATTGTATGTATCACTTGAATGGATTGGATGTGAAGAACAGCATCCGTCAATTGTCCTTACAATTGACGAGAGTACAGACAAAACATTACAACTTTACATGTATTTGTAACATTAAAACTCTTAATTAATTAAGAAACGGCTTAACTCACGTTTGATCGTCCGGTGACGGCACCGACTAGTTTCTTCTTCGCGAAGTCTTCGGATTAAACACTCACCCTGAAGATGGACCCCCGATGGGTCCGAAACTAGTCGATGCCGTCACCGGAGGATCAAACGTGAGTTAAGCCGTTTCTTAATTAATTAATTATGATGTCTCACGAAAGTTTAAACAATTTAATGAAAACTCTTTTCAATCTCTTTGGAAAAAAAATATTGGTACAAACATTTTCTTAAAAAAAAAAACAATGAAATTGTGACAAAAATAGCGAACTGTGGATGGGATAAACTAAGTAAATAACGACGTTAAAAAAATATATAACAAAAAATATAAAAAATATAATAAAAAAAATTGTTTCAAAGTTACATTAACTTTTTTAAATTATTAAAAAATGTCTTTGTAACTGTTTTTTTTCTGGGACACGTTGTATATATCGACGCTGGAAAGCATAAACGCTGTAACCCTTGAAATCGCGAATATATTTTTCACACGTTAATCATTTCAACCATTATCAAACAATAATGATTTTATTATAGGTTAGCACAAACTACACAACATTGCTAAATACCGCTTGCTTGTAGACGTATCAGCTCACGAGTTATGATTTTTTGGCTCTCCTGTAAAGTTCATATTTTAGGGGTTACAGCGTTTACGCTTTCCAGCATCGATATAATATTATATTAAATTATACTTGTATAAACTATAAATGTTTAAATGAGATTGTAATAAATTCCATCGATACAATGTAATCTTTGACCACGCATAACGAGCTATTCTTTATGTCTTGTGATAACACCACTATAGCTGTAACGAAAGACTTATTGACCTCCACCTAAGTTTATCAAAATGTCTATCATGGAACTAAACAATTTAATAATTGCATATTTCGAAATTAAAAAAAAAAAAGTTAAAATAAGGTTCATATTTTATTTATTAAGGATAAAGATGTTACGGAGTTCAAACTAGCGGTAGCCCGCGACTTAATCAGTTCAGAATTTTAAAAAAATGTTGCCTATAACATTCCAGAGAAAGACAAATAGACAAAAATTTTCAAAATCGTTTTTTTAGATGATATTTATTCTAAAAACATTTTTAACAATCTTACTAATATTATAAACTAGCTTTTACCCGCGACTCCGTCCGCGCGGAATAAAAAATAGAAAACGGGGTAAAAATTATACTATGTCCGTTTCCTGGTTCTAAGCTACCTGCCCACCAATTTTCAGTCAAATCGATTCAGCCGTTCTTGAGTTATAAATAGTGTAACTAACACGACTTTCTTTTATATATATAGATAGATAAGATGCGAATGTTTAGATGGATGAATGTTTGGGTGTCTATTGAAGAAAAGCATCTCCAGAACAGCTACAGTCTCGCTGAAAGGCATATATGTAGAGAGAGCATAGGTTGAAAGAAACATATAAAGTATTTTTTTTATTCCGCGCAGACAGAGTCGCGTGCGAAAACTAGTTCACTATAAATTGAATGCGAGTGTTAATTTATCTGTTTCCCCTCTTCACTATCAAGTTATATTTAAATCTGCAAGTCATGTTAATTCATATCAGTTTTAGCTATTGCACAATAATGTAATCCAATGACGTCATAACATAATGTGCAAAAAAGTCTATGTTATAGCCATAGGGTTGTCGCTTCTGGTATTACGGGACATCGATGTTTTTTGACCTCTTTTTCGACATCAACTAATTAAAGCTTGTTTCCGTTTTTTTTTTCGATGTCAGTATTTAAGTCTACGTTCGCATCCCTATTATTGCATGAAACCCTATGTTATACAAACAGACGGTGAAACATGAGGTAACACGTGTCAAGTTATTATAGACGTGTTATTTCATTCAATACACATCATATAAAACATGTGGTGCTAAGGATACTTACTATATCTAAAAAATATATAAAACTAGCTTTTACCCGCGACTCCGTCCGCGCGGAATAAAAAAAATGCACACAAGATAAAAAAGTTCCTATGTCCGTCTCCTAGTTCTAAGCTACCTCCCCATCAATTTTCAGCTAAATCAGTTCGACCGATCTTCAGTTATAAAAGTGTAACTAACACGACTTTCTTTTATATATATACTAGCATTTACCCGCGACTCCGTCCGCGCGGAATAAAAAAAAAAAAAAAGAAAACGGGGTAAAAATTATCCTATGTCCGTTTCCTGGTCCTAAGCTACCTGCCCACCAATTTTCAGTCAAATCGATTCAGCCGTTCTTGAGTTATAAATAGTGTAACTAACACGACTTTCTTTTATATATATAGATATATAAAAGAAAGTATATATATATATATACATATATATATAATGAAACTTGGAGACTTAGTTCTTTAATAAAAAACTATCTTAAATATAATATAAAAGCTAAAATATATCATTAAAAGAAGTCCCTTTAGGCAAGGTTCCGAAGATACTATATATATATATATATATATATATATATATATATATATATATATATATACAGTATATATATATATACAGTATTGTGGGAAATGGAATACTAAACATTCTCGGGGCAATTTTTTTTTTTTTAAATCAATGATTCGAACTCTGAACTCGGACCAGTCTACGTACTCGCCGCTAAGCTACTGGACCATTTTCAGTAAATACACTGCAACGTAATTAGCCATATGTTATCTAAATACGCGATATTGTTAAGCAAATCCATATTTTATTGACGGACTTTATTATTATTAATGCTATTACTAATATTATAAATGCGAAAGTTTGGATGGATGTTTGTTTGAAGGTATCTCCGGAACGATTCTCTCCATAACAACTTGATGAATCTTGATGAAATTTGGTATAGATGTAGAGCATAGTCTGGAAGAACACATAGGCTATTATAAAGTTTTTTTTTATGCCGCGCGGACTGAATCGCGGACGACAGCTAGTTTGATAATAATTGGAACATTATGATTATAACATAGTATTAAAGATGTCTGTTTTATTGTTTGTTTGTCTATAACGCTTCATCATTGAAATTAACGTCCTTTCTAGATATAATATATTTATTATATTTAAAATCAAAAACCTTTGACATCTATTCACAGTACAATTAGATTCGAACTTTATGGAGGCTCATTAGTGTGTAAGTTGTGAAAGACGGAATCACTGCTGTACACCCGCGTGCAAATGCGAAAGATATAAGTTTGAATTCTAATATACCTCTAAAATACTCCAAGGAAGAATACTCGTCAAAATTGTATCTAGTTTACTTGATACCAGTACATTAGGACATCATCAAAATCAGCGCTGGCATACAACTGGCACAGTGTAAACACTAGCTGGCGCCAGTAAATTCGGTCCACCAACAGTCCACTAACGCTACTATCCTACTTTACTGGCTTAATGTAAACCAGACATTAGACTAAAGATGAGATGTAGATATAGGTATAGGTTTGTCTTTTCAGAAAACAATTGTGATTTAATTCCACAGATCTGTGTATTACCTCAGAAAAATATCATTTTTACCATAATATTACTACTATATTACTAGGTCATCGCCTAGTAATTTATCATTTTTATCTTGACAAGATGTATTGTATAAAAAAAAGTCTAAAGACCATTTGTAATCTGTCATCGACAACTGTTTAATAAACAATCCGCGAGCCCGCCATTGTAAATTGTAATTCAAATTTCGAATTCGTTTCGAATCAGTCGACTTGCGGGCGCGATGCGGAGTGGTAGTGTGATGTCAATTACGATTTAAATTTTATTTTCCGATTAAGTTGATTTAGTTTTTTGTGCCAGTGCTAAAAGGAAACTTTTTTGTGTAGTGATTTAAAAAAAAATGTAAGTTTTCGTGGTATGAATGAATGTGTGCAAATTAAAGGCTCGTTAATATAATGTACCTTTTTATTTATTACGATATAAAATTTTATGGTAATTATACAATTTTATTGTTAACTAATGATTTATGGACTGACTGCATATCTGCGTTATCACCGTGTGGTTTTATAGAACTTTTTGTAGCTTTTTCAAACTGGTTTAGTAACCACATGGATATCTTCTGCATACAGTTTCGTTTTTTTCCCCGTACATTTTTTGGACATAGTTTACACCTTAACATAATTAATTATTTCTCAATTTAACGTACATCTATATATATAAAAGAAAGTTGTGTTAGTTACACCATTTATAACTCAAGAACGGCTGAATCGATTTGACTGAAAATTGGTGGGCAGGTAGCTTAGAACCAGGAATAGGACATAGGATAATTTTTACCCCGTTTTCTTTTTATTTTATTTTTTTTATTCCGCGCGGACGGAGTCGCGGGTAAAAGCTAGTCTATATATATAAAAGAAAGTCGTGTTAGTTACACTATTTATAACTCAAGAACGGCTGAATCGATTTGACTGAAAATTGGTGGGCAGGTAGCTTAGAACCAGGAAAAGGACATAGGATAATTTTTACCCCGTTTTCTATTTTTTTTTTATTCCGCGCGGACGGAGTCGCGGGTAAAAGCTAGTTTTAGATAAAAAACCGAATTAAAAAAATAATTACTTCTTTACTGATTAAGTAAAAAAAATATATTATAAGTTATGCAATAATATAACATGATAAGACAAAACCATGATTAGCAACAATTTAAATATTAAAATGAAATGCAAAAATAATTTCAACAAGAAGGTTATAATTTTGACATTAAAAACTCTTTGAATAATTCCTCGAGTTTAATATATTTTTATTAGAATTATATATAAATACTAACTGTCCCCCGCGACTCCATCTACGCGGATTGAAAAAATCGTAATAAGTAGCCTATGTGTTTTTCCAGACTATGTTCTACATCTGCCAAATTTCATCAAGATCCGTTGAAAAATTCCGGAGATATTTTCAAACCAACATCCATCTAACCATCTAAACATTCGCATTTATAATATTAGTATGATATAAATAAATTTAATTAATAAGCTCATGTCAATAAAACGGATGAATTTATTTTAGTTTTTTGTAGTAATAAAAGCATTCTTTTGGTCTATCATACAAATTAACATTTGTATGGCGAATAACATGACATATTGACTCTATGTTGACCTTTGAGGTTAAATCGCAAGACGATTTTCGGTATATAATTGTGTAAGTAAATGATAATGGGTTACTACAATTTTATTTACACAAGCAACCATTTGTGAATTTTTTAAATCGCTTTATTTTTAAATTAATCCACAAAAAACTAATCTTATCTTACGAATATTATAAACTAGCTTTACCCGCGACTCCGTCCGCGCGGAATAAAAAATAGAAAACGGGGTAAAAATTATCCTATGTCCGTTTCCTGGTTCTAAGCTACCTGCCCACCAATTTTCAGTCAAATCGATTCAGCCGTTCTTGAGTTATAAATAGTGTAACTAACACGACTTTCTTTTATATATATAAGATGATAATATTTAGATGTATGGATGGATGGATGGATGTTTGTTAGAAGGTATCTACAAAACTACTTAACAAATAACATTGAAATTTGGCATACATGTAGAACATAGTCTGGAAGAACAAATAGGATACTAATTTAATTCGCGCAGACGGAGACGCGGGCGACAGCTAGTCAATAAATATTGTAATTCATTTTATCAAATGATAACACAAGAATGATATCACACAACTCACCATTCCTTATCATTGATAACAGTCGACTGGTTCCGATATAGAAAGACAGGCCATAGTTTACAGTTTGACAGATCGTCGACCTCGTCTGATCTATTCGTTTTCCATATGTCTATAATATATACGAACCAGCCGCGTAACTTGTAAAAATTTATAATATACTAGCTGTCGCTCGCGACTGCATCCGCACGGAATTAAATAGTAGCCTATTTGTTCTTCCAGACTATGTTCTACATATATGACAAATTTCAGTGAAATCCATGCAACCGTTCTTGAGATACGAGTATCTTCAAACAAACATCCATCCAAACATTCACATTTATAATGTTAGTAAAATTTATAAAGTGTTTTAAAATAATTTTATTATAATATATTCCACGTAAAGTTACTAATTCTAGTGTTTGTTTTTTTCTTAATTTAAAATAATTATTCAAATTTAGTCTAACGGTGGATACAAATTTACATTTAGTTGTGATAATATATTTTTAATACTTAATTTATTTTAACATCAAATATAATTTTCGTTACGTTTTATGTCTTTATTAATTTAAAAACAAATAATTATAGAAAAAAAATATGTTTTTTTTTTAAATTTGTAAATACATATTTTACTTGTTGCGTCTTTTCATTTGTTAACTATGTTGAAGAAGTGCAATATGTCCGCCATTTTGTGTATAATAAAAAAAGAGCTTTATATTGTTTTCAATTTATTTAGCGTAGAATTAGAAACTTCTTTTCTTTTACTTTGTTAACTTGATTATCGTATACATCTACATTGACCTTTTAAATAACACTATATCATTATGGAAAAGCTATTCTAATCTTACTAATATTATAAATGCGAATGTTTAGATGGATGGATGTTTGTTTGATAGTATCTCCAGAACAGCTCAATGGATCTTGATGGAACTTCGCACAGATGAACATAGTTTCTAAGAACATAGACTACTGTTTCGGACGGAGTCGCAGGCGACAGCTAGTATTAGCTAGTAATAAATGTATTCAGTTTTATGATCAATTAAAGTTAAGTGTTTTTAGAGATCCTTATTTATTTGCCGTGAGTAGAGAAAATCTTCTACCTCTAAAACGTTGAAATCACAGACTTAAAAACAGACATTTTTTTAACATAAATTTAAACAAGTTTCTGAATAAATTCATTTACAATTAATGTTATTGTCAGTCAGAGATATTTGGATATGTTATTTTTCTACATTGAATTCGGAAACTAATCCTTTACGCCAGTATTTTATTAAGAAATCTTTACCCTAAAGAACCATATCCAAAGTTGGCTTGTGGTAACACTTAACGAATCTTAGGTGAGACAGTAAAAATGTAAGAAGGTAAAGCTTTAAAATAATATGACACCCGTCTTCTATGAGGCCATGGTATTACCACTGGTTATGTACATATGACAATTTAACAACAAACATTCTGTTGTGTTACTGTCAAACATTGTATTTCTGACAGATACGGAACCAATGTTCTAATTGTACGGCTCACTTGTCAAGTTTGTTTTATATTACCATATGTGACGTTTTTTTATTGTTTTATTGGTGTTAAGTGGAAGTATTAACGAGCTTCGGACCGGTTGCCATGCGGTTTCCACATGGTTACACGTAGGGTTGCCAGGTCACCAAACCTACTAGCCGGATAGACCAGCCAGAGGTCGGACCCTGTATTATTTAGGATTTTGTCTCAGTATTAATAGGTACACTCTCGTTTGGGAAATGTTAAAAGCCTAACAAAAGCCGTTCAACCGTTTATTTTTGCCGGACACGCAATCAAAAAGCCTACATAGAGCCTGGCAGCGCTAGTTACATCTAAATAAAAATGTATGAAACTTAAGAATTTAGAAAAAATTCTGAGAAGAATTAGAAGAATTTTCTGAGAAGTAAAATAAATCTTATGTACCTGTACGTTTTATTTAAAGATAAAAAAAGCATTCTTCAATTTAAGTATTTGAATAAGATCTTTCTTGCACTATGATATATATAATACTAGCTGTCGTCCGCGACTCTGTCCGCGCCGAATTTAAAAAAAAAATACGTAGTAAGTAGTTTTTGTGTTCTTCCAGACTATACTCTATATCTATGCCAAATTTCATCAAGATCCGTAAAGCAGTTCCCGAGATACCTACAAACAAATATCCATCCATCCATCCAAACATTCGCATTTTTAAGATTGATTATTATTAATGTAAGTTTGTTTAGTTTTTGACAATTGCCACGCTTCTTCTCTCTATGATTAAAAAAAAAACTAGCTGTTGCCCGCGACTTCACGGGAATGGAATTTAAATCCATACGTAAGTCTTCTTTCCGAGTCCTGTCAAAATCGGACCGGTCGTTTCAGAGATTACGCGGAGGTAATTCAGTTTTGTAGACAGACAGACATAAGATATAATATTTTTTTTATTATGAGGAACACAATTATATCATGTGCATGAAATATGAAAATTGTAATTTAATTTCGATGTATGTATTACATTTTATAAAGACGCTCCAATGTTATCTGTTTAGTTTTTAAAAACCTACGTATAGATGGCGCTAGTAGTATTTTAAAACGCGATGTCGTTTTACTCACCGAGCATGGAGTAGTTCTAACGCTTACAGTGTTTCTCTGATCAATTAATTCTAGGTGGCCGCAAGTTTGCCCCCTTTTAACTTATAATATTTTTGACACCACCGTCTAAGACGATCTGTTTTGACGGTGATTTTATTACAAAAGGAATACCTCACAAAGTGGGCCCTAGCATGAATGTTGGTGAAAATCGTTATAGAAAAATTTGTGCAACGCCCCCTATCGGATGTAGAGTACACAAAAAAATCTCAATCTCAATATTGTATAACTAGTTGTCGCCCGCGACTTCTTCCGTGCGAAATTAAAAAAAAAATAATAATAAGTAGCCAATGTGTTCTTCCAGACTATATTCTAAATCTGTGCCAAATTTCTTCAAGATCCGTTGAGCAAGGTTAGATGTATGAATGTATGGATGTTTGTTAGAAGAAGGAACGGTTCAACAGATCTTGATGAAATTTGACAGAGATGTAGAACACCTCGCGAGGGACAGCTAGTGTTGATAATCTCGATTGATAATGTAAAGACAACATTGGTACATCGTATACCAGGTGTCGTAATCTTGATAATTGTATAATAATTAAGTCGTAATCATTCTATTGTATGGAGTATTGTACAGATATTGATAACTACTAATTGGTAATATTCCAATTGGTAATGTTTTTTGTAGATAGAGTAAGGTCGATGTATGGATGGATTGTGTGATGGTAGTTAATTTAGAAAGAGATGTATGGTATAGTTCATAATTTGCCGACCTTCCGTAAGTCAGGGCTGGAATATGTTTCTTCCGTGATAATTGTCTACTGTACCAGGATCATGTTGCGATGAAATCTGTCATTGTTCAAGAGTTGAACGCGCTGTGCAACAAAATAACACATATAGAATATTCCAGATTATTATACGAGTATATGATTATTGTAATAATTATTGTAATTTATATGAATGGCAAGAAATTATTTTCATAATGAAGGGTCTCGTAATGTTTTAAATCAATTTACTTTGTTATTATCACTAGTTTGTAAAGTCGTTTTCTATGTATAGTGTGGTTTAATATTCTTGATACTTTTTTTTTCACTTTATGTCTCAAGTTATAACTTAATATCACTAACTATAGGTTTCTGAGATCAATCTTCATCTTTTAAAAGATATTGTTATCTCTGTTTTGTGAAAGACAGGAATGACGGTATGTTTTATAGAGATGTTTTGGGTTCAGAAATTCACGGTAAATTTTCATATATTTATTGTTTTTTTTATTGTTCCAGATAATATAATTTCAACCTGAATACTCCAACGAAAACGGCAGCTGTCCGATTTTATCTACGACTGAAGAGACGACGAAAAAAAAGAAAATAGTATCTATTCCAAAGTCTGTAAGACTTTAAATTGTCTGTGATATAATTTATTTTTCACTTTTTAATTTATTACCGAAAAAGAATTCTAAATTCAAATTAGAATTATAAATTGAACAATAGACTAAAGAGATTAGATCAGGCCATTAACAGATTGGTTTGGCATTTAAAAAGAAATTTGAATCTGCGTTATATTATCCGTGGTGATACAATGAGAGACAACATGAAGGCTTGTCAACACACGTTGTCAGATGACGTCATCTACAAGGAGGTCGTTGTTATCGGTAATTAAAAATTCCACAGATTATTTATATTTATCATTTCTCTTTTCAAGGCTAGATTCTGAATTAAATTATCTGTCACGCAAAACATGAATTATACCAAATTGCCCTATTTTTACACGAATAATCTGAACTCATTGATATTACTAGCTGTCGCATGCAACTCCGTCATCGCTACATAAAAAAATAATAATAAGTAGCCTATGTGTTTTTCCAGACTATGTTCTACGTATAAGCCAAATTTCAACACGATCATTTGAACTGTTCTGGAGATATATACAACCATCCATTCATCACAGCACATCCAAACTTTCGAATTTATAATAGCAGTTTTATGTTTTAAATATAAACGTGGATGGGTAGAAAGGTAAAGGTGAGGTGTATGAGATGGATGGATGGATAGGTGACATGATTTAAAAGGGATTGACCACATAACGAAAACAGATCGATCGTGAAGTCGAACACCTGGTGCTCCTTCACACAGATTAGGAAGAAAAGGGAGATTATTTTGACTTATTCCAGATAACACTCTCCAGAATTTATAGGTACATATAAAGACATCTTTACAGATAGCCCTTATAATATACTAAAAAATATTATCTGGCTATTCTTTAAATTAAATAGTCTGAGAATATATGTGCATGTTCTAACAAGAAACTTGACCAATAAAGTCAATTGACCGTCTCGACGTTCGTAATCAACGTAGAATAATTTAATTGACTTATCAAGAAGATTCTGAAAACTCTACAGCACCGGGAATTTGGACCTTAATGCTTTGACATAAGTACTATAAATATTCTGTAAATTTATAATCAAAAGATATAGGGCTTATGTTATTTATAACTTTTATATACAACTAGCTGTCGCCCGCGACTCTGTCTGCGTGGAATAAAAAAGCAAGTAGCCTATGTATTCTTCCAGACAATGTTCTACATCTAAGCCAAATTTCATCTAGATCCATAAAACCGTTCTGGAGATACCTTCAAACATCCATCCATCCATCTAAACAGTCGGATTTATAATATTAATAAAACAAAAAAATATATTTACGTGTATTGTCTCGGTTAGGCAATGGTCCGAGTGGTCTGGTGACGTCATACATGTTGGCCGGGAATGTGCCCTATTTGAAACGGAATATACCTGAGGACCTACCCATTGACGAGATGCTTAGAGCCAGGTGAGAATAACCTCTTAAATCTACTTACTAGCCCGCGACTTTGTCGTCATGGAATAAAAATAATCTATGTTACTCCTACATACTAGCTACTTTCCAGTACAAGTCCCATAAAAATCAGTTCAGCTGCTACGGAGTCCAATCGGAGTTCAAACTTGAACTTGCGGACAGACAGACATCTGGTTTGTAATATCTTTCTTAAGTAATGATAAAATAAATATATTTTCCAGATTATCCAATCTTCAACCAGGACAGAATCTACTAGAAACAGACCTTATGGAATTGGCTGAGGGTTTGGAAGGAAGAAGTCACAATCCTATACCTTTATTAGTAAGTACTCTACACTATTGTATGTCGTACTCTCAAAAAAAAATTTTTTTTCAATATATATGAACTCTTTTACGTGTTAATTGAAGCGATTTATGCAATTAAAAAAATCTAATCAAAAATATAGCCTATGCGTAGCCTAGCCTATCATCCGGGGATAGTATAGCTTCCTAACATAGAAAGTTTTAAATCGAGTCATTAGTTTTGGAGCGTATTTAAAACAAACAAACAATCAAATTATTTCTCTTCATAATATTAGTACATATAAATCGAAACAAGATATCGAAAGGGTTAAATGTTAACCTTTTTACTTATATATTTATAATTTACTAGCTGTCGCCCGCGACTCCGTCCGCGCGCTGTTTAAAAAACTAAATGGGGGGGGGGGTTATGAAAAATAGATGTTGGCCGATTCTCAGACCTACTGATATGCTCACAAAATTTCATGAGTTTAATCACAAACACCGCGACACGAGAATTTTATATATTAGAAGATTATTAATATTATAACGAATGTATGGACGGATGGATGTTTGTTGGAAAGAATCTCCAGAACGGATATATGAAATTTAGCACAGATATAGAACATAGTTTGGAGCAACATTTATGTTACTAATTAAGTTTTTTTTTTAATTTCACGTGGTCCTAGTCGAAAGTGACAGCTAGTATTTTTATAAAACTTGCTACAATCTTTGTAACTTGTATTAAAGAAGACATACAGTATGTTGTAAAACTCATATCTTGTTATAAAAGCATTAGTAAATAAGATTATGATTCCTTTATAGTAGTTGAATGCACGTGTTCTAATACTAAAGTTGAAATAACGTCAAGTCTGAATTGAATAAATATGTAAAATTTAATTGAAAATAATATTTTTGTTTGAAAGACACAAACTTTCACTGGTACCCTTCAAACCAGGGATCCCCAAAATATTTTGGACAAGTGACCCCCTTTTCCAAAATGAACCATTACCACAAACCCCCCATGACCAAAGATACACTAAATGTGTAGATTTCTGTCAAGTCAACTAAAAACTGCGCTAACGGCATGCTTAGTTTTTTATTTATCGAGTTTATAAAATTATTCTGTGATAATTTTCAGATGGACAATCTGTTACGGCCGTGCGCTGATTTGGACATTGATGCAGATTCTCTCATAGAATGGAAATATGACGTAGAAAAACAGGTAAGTCTGCTATTTATGTTAAATTAAAAAAAAGATTATGTTTTTCTTTTAAAAAAACAACTTAGTCTATTAATTATAAATTATTATTACATTATTTATGTTGTGTCATAATAATAATCGATTTGTATTTTTTAAACTAATATGCTTATGAAATTATAAGTTTTTTTTTAAATTATTATCGACCTTTACTTAGGTTAAAGTTATATGTGTCAAATTGTGACACTAAAGCGAAGTTGTATATGTAAGGTGGAGCACGTGGTGCTGGGTCGAGGTCAGCCCGGCGGCTCCTGGCACTCCTTCCCCCCCGCACTGCGCACTCTCTCCCCTGCCGCCTGGCTCGCCCTCCCCCCGCACCGCACTGCGCACCCCCCACACACTCCCCACTCCCCCCACTCCCGCCTCACTGCGCGCGCGCTCGCCAACTACTGCCGGAGATATGTACGAGTTAATAATTTGCAGGTTAGTATTACACACTACACACACTTACACACTTTTTGAGCTGCGCAGTGCCTCACAATACACCTAATATTATATTCTGCGCAGCGACTCGCAACAAGTCAAAACCCACCAAGATATGTAATAACTATAACACTATTAGTTAGTTTTAGGTTTAAAGATCTTTATTTCACATAAAAAACACAATATTTCGCTTACAATGAGAAAATAGAAGTAAATATAACTTACAGGCTTGCGATTAATACGTACGTATAGCAGTATAGTATACATACGTATAGCATGTATTTAAAAAAATAATCCGACTCGAAGGACTATGAATTGATCCTTCGAGTCGGATACTTGATAAAAAGTCGATCTAATAGACTGGTAATGTTATTACGCAGGGACTGTTTAGGCAGTCTCTACATACGCTAAGTTGGCCCCTTTTACCACATTTCTCTAAATTATTTTAATAAATATGCGCTGTGATTTTTTTTCTCTTGTATTTGTGTGGTAATAAAGAACTTGCTTTCTTTCTTTCTATATATAAAGCAAAAATGTTTATTACAGCTGAAATAACAAGTTTAACTTAATATCGTTTAGCGTTTCTTCCACTGCGGTGTGACAGTGACGAGCGTGACGCGATGTGTGCGCGGTGGGGGTGGGGGCGGGGGTGGGGGGGGCCCGCCCTGCGCCGGCGCAGCTTGTCCCCGCGCAGCATCCTTCTGCGTTTCCGGGTAACTACTTCATTATTTCACTTACGACTAATAAACTAAATCTATTTTCAGCCATATAGAATAAAAAAACAACACGAATCCGTCCGCGTGGAATTTAAAAATATATATCCTATATGTTTTACCAGACTATGTTCTACATCTGTGTCTAATTGCATCAATATCCGTTGATCCGTACCAAAAATACCTTCTAACATACATCCATCTAGTCCGGGAGCCAGCGACAGATTTTCATGACCAAGTCCCTCCCAATCAAAACTTCGTAAAATGCATAAGGGACTTATACTATGAATACTGGCGACCGTCAGCTACAACTTGACCTTGCGCCAGCTGAAACTTGATGAAAATTTACCAAAGAATTGTTAAAATACTCTAGTAAATAATAAAAAAAAAAACAGCTAGCTGTAAGTCAAGGGAAAAGTCGTCAGCTGATAAGTTTCAGTAGGTCATAGATGCTGTTGCGTTACACTTTTCAAGGTACCAGCTGACAAACTTTCCACCGAGATACAGCAAGCTGACATTTATTTTCATTCATAGTAGCATATAAACGATCACCAGGTAAATTTTTAATTGAGAGGAAATCATTGAAAAAATTTTTTTTTTGTTTTCATCTTCAAAGAGCCAGCTGACGAATAATCCACCGTGTTATGGTCAGCTGACTATGTTTTTCTTTCAAAATACTACATAAACTATACTCTGATAAATTTTCAAATGAGAGGAAATGACTGAAAAAAAAAAAATTCTCCATGCGTGGGAGGCTGCCACTGCCCACCCCACCAACGTAGTCGCAGCTGACAGTCGCGAGTATTCGTGGTATAAGTCCCTTATGCATTTTACGAAGTTTCGCTCGAGAAGAAATAATTGACCGAAAATGTACCTGGCTCCCGGGCTAATGCATCCATCCATATGTGATTTTTGATGATTTGATTGATTTTTTAATTTAAATGTCTTATAATATTTTCTTCCTCAATGTTATATAAATAGAAATAAGGATTTCTATTAGGTTATATAACTACTGGATATTATAAGAGTAGTAGTCAGCAACATCTGTTGCGTTAATGGGCCTCGTCTGGTGAAATACCACGACCACACAGAAGACAGGCGTCAAGTGCAAGTAATTCCAAGTACAGTCTGATGAGTGTGGTGCCGGAGGACTAATTTGAATCCTCTTTCCCTTCCCACCCCTTTTCTTATTAGGAAAGGATGGGAAAGAGGAGTGGATTTCACAGAGGGAATACATAGGAAAGAGAAATACTCTCTGTATGTCTCCTCTTCCGTCTATTAGAGGTAGACAACATATTTGAAATTTTGTATGTCTATGGCAGTGATTGTCAAACTTATTTTCTTTCACCGCCCCCTTTGAAAATCAATTATATTTCTGAGCCCCCTAATTTTTATTCAGCCCTAAAACTTAAAAACCACAATTTCATTACTTTAATTAATTTCAATGTCCCCCATTTTTTGAACCCCTTATCGCCCCCTCCTAGGTTTCAAACGCCCACTTTGGGAAACACTGGTTTATGGACAGCGGTCGCTTTGTTGTTTTTGTGAATTCAAGTGCTCGCTAGATTATTTATCATCAGCTCACTATACATCACCACTGAGGGGCTCGGAGCCTACCCTAACTTAGGGGTGACTAGGATATAGTCAATCACAGCTTAGTGCTCAGATATGTGCATCATCACGATGTTTTCCTTCATCCTTTTGTACATATGTAAATCGAAAAACAAATTTGGTATATGACGGGATTCGAACCCAGGACCTGCAGATTGCAAGTCAAGTGCTTAACCCCTGAGCCACCGATGCTCTTTATGATATATAAAAATATTATTACTTGTATCACAGTATGTATGTATGTATAGTTACGACAGTCGTGGTGGTAATGGGGGGCGCTGCGTGCGCTACGTGTGCCGGCGCGTGGTGTTGGCGTGTGGTGGAGCTGACTCCCCCAATGCAGCCCTCGCACCACTCGCCCCCCACGCGCTGCAACACCTCGCCGCGCTACACACACTGCCCGCAGGTACCACCCTCCCCGCACCACTCGCCCCCCACGCGCTGCAACACCTCGCCGCGCTACACACACTGCCCGCAGGTACCACCCTCCCCGCACCACTCGCCCCCCACGCGCTGCAACACCTCGCCGCGCTACACACACTGCCCACAGGTACCACCCTCCCCGCACCACTCGCCCCCCACGCGCTGCAACACCTCGCCGCGCTACACACACTGCCCACAGGTACCACCCTCCCCGCACCACTCGCCCCCCACGCGCTGCAACACCTCGCCGAGCTACACACACTGCCCACAGGTACCACCCTCCCCGCACCACTCGCCCCCCACGCGCTGCAACACCTCGCCGAGCTACACACACTGCCCACAGGTACCACCCTCCCCGCACCACTCGCCCCCCACGCGCTGCAACACCTCGCCGCGCTACACACACTGCCCACAGGTACCACCCTCCCCGCACCACTCGCCCCCCACGCGCTGCAACACCTCGCCGAGCTACACACACTGCCCACAGGTACCACCCTCCCCGCACCACTCGCCCCCCACGCGCTGCAACACCTCGCCGCGCTACACACACTGCCCACAGGTACCACCCTCCCCGCACCACTCGCCCCCCACGCGCTGCAACACCTCGCCGCGCTACACACACTGCCCACAGGTACCACCCTCCCCGCACCACTCGCCCCCCACGCGCTGCAACACCTCGCCGCGTTACACACACTGCCCACAGGTACCACCCTCCCCGCACCACTCGCCCCCCACGCGCTGCAACACCTCGCCGCGCTACACACACTGCCCACAGGTACCACCCTCCCCGCACCACTCGCCCC
Source organism: Papilio machaon (assembly GCF_912999745.1). NCBI lineage: Eukaryota > Metazoa > Arthropoda > Insecta > Lepidoptera > Papilionidae > Papilio > Papilio machaon. Next base: position 475,439 of record NC_060011.1, read on the forward strand.
CCACGCGCTGCAACACCTCGCCGCGCTACACACACTGCCCACAGGTACCACCCTCCCCGCACCACTCGCCCCCCCCGCGCTGCAACACCTCGCCGCGCTACACTCACTGCCCACAGGTACCACCCTCCCCGCACCACTCGCCCCCCACGCGCTGCAACACCTCGCCGCGCTACACACACTGCCCACAGGTACCACCCTCCCCGCACCACTCGCCCCCCACGCGCTGCAACACCTCGCCGCGCTACACACACTGCCCACAGGTACCACCCTCCCCGCACCACTCGCCCCCCACGCGCTGCAACACCTCGCCGCGCTACACACACTGCCCACAGGTACCACCCTCCCCGCACCACTCGCCCCCCACGCGCTGCAACACCTCGCCGCGCTACACTCACTGCCCACAGGTACCACCCTCCCCGCACCACTCGCCCCCCACGCGCTGCAACACCTCGCCGCGCTACACTCCCTGCCCGCGGGTACCCCCCCCCCCGCACCACTCGCCCCCCACGCGCTGCAACACCTCGCCGCGCTACACACACTGCCCACAGGTACCACCCTCCCCGCACCACTCGCCCCCCACGCGCTGCAACACCTCGCCGCGCTACACACACTGCCCACAGGTACCACCCTCCCCGCACCACTCGCCCCCCACGCGCTGCAACACCTCGCCGCGCTACACACACTGCCCACAGGTACCACCCTCCCCGCACCACTCGCCCCCCACGCGCTGCAACACCTCGCCGCGCTACACTCACTGCCCACAGGTACCACCCTCCCCGCACCACTCGCCCCCCACGCGCTGCAACACCTCGCCGCGCTACACACACTGCCCACAGGTACCACCCTCCCCGCACCACTCGCCCCCCACGCGCTGCAACACCTCGCCGCGCTACACACACTGCCCACAGGTACCACCCCCCCCGCACCACTCGCCCCCCACGCGCTGCAACACCTCGCCGCGCTACACACACTGCCCACAGGTACCACCCTCCCCGCACCACTCGCCCCCCACGCGCTGCAACACCTCGCCGCGCTACACTCACTGCCCACAGGTACCACCCTCCCCGCACCACTCGCCCCCCACGCGCTGCAACACCTCGCCGCGCTACACTCACTGCCCACAGGTACCACCCTCCCCGCACCACTCGCCCCCCACGCGCTGCAACACCTCGCCGCGCTACACTCACTGCCCACAGGTACCACCCTCCCCGCACCACTCGCCCCCCACGCGCTGCAACACCTCGCCGCGCTACACTCACTGCCCACAGGTACCACCCTCCCCGCACCACTCGCCCCCCACGCGCTGCAACACCTCGCCGCGCTACACTCACTGCCCACAGGTACCACCCTCCCCGCACCACTCGCCCCCCACGCGCTGCAACACCTCGCCGCGCTACACACACTGCCCACAGGTACCACCCACCCCGCACCACTCGCCCCCCACGCGCTGCAACACCTCGCCGCGCTACACACACTGCCCACAGGTACCACCCTCCCCGCACCACTCGCCCCCCACGCGCTGCAACACCTCGCCGCGCTACACTCACTGCCCACAGGTACCACCCTCCCCGCACCACTCGCTCCCCACGCGCTGCAACACCTCGCCGCGCTACACTCACTGCCCACAGGTACCACCCTCCCCGCACCACTCGCCCCCCACGCGCTGCAACACCTCGCCGCGCTACACTCACTGCCCACAGGTACCACCCTCCCCGCACCACTCCCCCCCCACGCGCTGCAACACCTCGCCGCGCTACACACACTGCCCACAGGTACCACCCTCCCCGCACCACTCGCCCCCCACGCGCTGCAACACCTCGCCGCGCTCCACACACTGCCCACAGGTACCACCCTCCCCGCACCACTCGCCCCCCACGCGCTGCAACACCTCGCCGCGCTACACACACTGCCCACAGGTACCACCCTCCCCGCACCACTCGCCCCCCACGCGCTGCAACACCTCGCCGCGCTACACTCACTGCCCACAGGTACCACCCTCCCCGCACCCCTCGCCCCCCCCGCGCTGCAACACCTCGCCGCGCTACACTCACTGCCCACAGGTACCACCCTCCCCGCACCACTCGCCCCCCACGCGCTGCAACACCTCGCCGCGCTACACACACTGCCCACAGGTACCACCCTCCCCGCACCACTCGCCCCCCACGCGCTGCAACACCTCGCCGCGCTACACTCACTGCCCACAGGTACCACCCTCCCCGCACCACTCGCCCCCCACGCGCTGCAACACCTCGCCGCGCTACACTCACTGCCCACAGGTACCACCCTCCCCGCACCACTCGCCCCCCACGCGCTGCAACACCTCGCCGCGCTACACTCACTGCCCACAGGTACCACCCTCCCCGCACCACTCGCCCCCCACGCGCTGCAACACCTCGCCGCGCTACACACACTGCCCACAGGTACCACCCTCCCCGCACCACTCGCCCCCCACGCGCTGCAACACCTCGCCGCGCTACACACACTGCCCACAGGTACCACCCTCCCCGCACCACTCGCCCCCCACGCGCTGCAACACCTCGCCGCGCTACACACACTGCCCACAGGTACCACCCTCCCCGCACCACTCGCCCCCCACGCGCTGCAACACCTCGCCGCGCTACACACACTGCCCACAGGTACCACCCTCCCCGCACCACTCGCCCCCCACGCGCTGCAACACCTCGCCGCGCTACACACACTGCCCACAGGTACCACCCTCCCCGCACCACTCGCCCCCCACGCGCTGCAACACCTCGCCGCGCTACACACACTGCCCACAGGTACCACCCTCCCCGCACCACTCGCCCCCCACGCGCTGCAACACCTCGCCGCGCTACACACACTGCCCACAGGTACCACCCTCCCCGCACCACTCGCCCCCCACGCGCTGCAACACCTCGCCGCGCTACACTCACTGCCCACAGGTACCACCCTTCCCCCCCCAACCTCCCCACCACTCTCACACACACCTATACAATATAAACTATCTCCAAATAATAATATCCTTAAAATTCTTACAGTCGATAAAATAACTCAAAAACTACTTGTTAGTTTTTTCAACTTTTGATAAATATTATAAAAACTACAGTTAAATTATTAAAATTAAGTACATCACTGATAATTACAACTGGTAACATAACAAAATTTAAACCTAAAAAAATCTACTAAATGTATGTACTATGCAATTCACTAGATTTAGTGCACTTAATATCTACTAATTAGTTGTATTACTACACAATAGTTCATGTTGTATGTAACATTTACAGAGATATCAAACAGCAGTGACCCCGCGCTGGTGGTGGGGTCAGGTCTGAGTGCTGCTGACGCGGTGAGGTCATTGCGCGTGCGCAGGCCTGTACTGCACGCACACCGCAACCCCCCCGCAGCACTCGCCCGGCTCTCACCCACTGCATACCCTGACTACTGGGAGGTAAATATTGTACAAAACAGGCCTCGCCAGGGGAGGGGACAATTGAGACAAATTGACCCCCTTTGTCCCACCTCTCCTCTGAATAAAAAAATCTAAAATAGATATAAAAACTACTTCAAAATACTATCATAGGCCTCGCCAGGGGAGGGGACAATTGCGCTCATTATTCCCCTACCCTCCTAGAGAATCGAAACTATATAACATAGATTTAAAAACTACTTCAAAATAATGTCATAGGCCTCGCCAGGGGAAGGGACAATTGGGACAAATACGTTCATTGTAAAACCCCCTCCCCCTCTTTAGAGAATCGAAAAAATAAAAACTACTTTGAAATACTACATAGTTAACTCAAAAACTATTTATTAGTTTATTTCAATCCCTACCTAATAATAATGTTTGAAAGAAAAAAAAATCCTACCTGATTGCCTAAATCTAGTCTAGATCAACTGGCTCCGTATATAATACATATATATATATATATATACATAATACCTTTGAGTCCCTAAATCACTTAACATGTTGACATGACACAAACTCCAGACTCACAAGTTCATGAAAATAGTTTCATTTTCTGAAGCATTTCTATATAGTGTAAAGTTCTTACGAATGGTATAATATGTTCGTAAAAAGATATATTAGAACATATCGTAGAGCGGCTGATTGTTTTGTTACATGTAAATGTTTCAGTCTATAACCGTCAGTTAATAAAACAAAAAATAATTTAAAAAAACCTTAACACCCACAATATCATATAAAAAAATATGTTATAAATTTTAGACTTTGTATATATTTTTTTTATTTATTTATTTATTTCGTGCAACATTGGGCAACATATATTGGAAAAAATAAAAATATTACATTAATTTTAGGAAAAAACATAACGTATAATATAAATACAATTTAATTATTTGATTTCTAGTTAAAAACATTTTATGTTGTTTCTTTTTGTTATCAGAAATGCAAATACGTTTTTTAATTGAAGATTCTCTTTATACATAAACTGGGTATAAAGTGTCTAGTCTAGCCGTAATTTTAAAAAACATCTACTCTCGCCCCAGTAACATTACTGTCTCGTCACTCTACTCAGGAGATATAATCAGATTTGTACATCACATCCCATTCCTTAGATGGTTCTATTATATAACAAAACAAGATTTATCTTAATTTCTAGATCTACAAGATGATGTGCGATGGACCGAGCGGAAAACATCACAACTACACGCCTTACCCTGACCACGTGGTCGTCGATGTCACTCCTCTGGACCCTGACACCAACGACAAGTACAGCCTCAAACGTGTCACACTTCTAGACCTCAACAACAATCAGACAACACAAGTGACCGTCTCCCTCATTGTGGTCCTCATCGGATCTAGACCAGATCTGTTCTTCCTCCAGACAAACTTCAATATCAACGATATGGAAATCAAAAAATGCATCAAATGCAACAATGAAAAGGAAAATGGAAAAATCGAAGAAAACCAAAAGCAATGCTTCTTTAAAAACCATTGGCTATATTTCAAATCTGTACTCGGACAGAGCATTCAGAGTTGCAAGTCTAGATATTTAAATTATACAGAAATAAATGGCAACACCGATAACAAATGCAACAACACAAACTGTGATAAAATCGAAGACGGTTCTGAAAATTTTAAATACGACACAATTATATATACTGACTCAGATAAACTTAAATGTGAATGTCAAACCACGAACCCATATAGTAGTGGATTGGGTTTCGGTATAGACCCATCGAAGCCAGTAGATGGCAGATCCAACCCGGTAGCTATAGACAAGAGTACCCATGAGTTACTTAACGCCCCCAAAGGTGTCTATGCCTTAGGACCTCTCACTGGGGACAACTTCATAAGGTTCATCCCCGGAGGAGCTCTGGCCATAGTATCTCATATCCACAAAGAAATGAAGACAGTAGCCGAGTGAATTAATTACTCAGTGAAATAAATGTGATTTTATATATACTTAATTTTTTTTATAATAAATTATTTTTTATACCCACCAGATATAGTTTTATTTAACATGCTAATTCTCAACAGGTCAAAAATCTTTAGAAAAAAGTCACTTCACATTCAGACAAAATTAGATTTTTTACTCTGTGGTAAAGATTCAAATATTAAAGTTTGAATTATTGTATACTAATATTTGTATTATATTATCTGTGAAGTTATCCTGTCTATTAATTTAAGTTTTTCCAAATAACAATTAGCCGCGTACCCACCTAGCGCACAGGCTCACGCGGCAGCCTCGGTGTCCGGATCGCGAGCGATGGCTCCTGCGGCAGCCTCAGTAGTTTTATTCCGCGTGGCCGTGGCCGCCTCGCGAGGCAGGCTGAGCCATCATAAGTCCGCGAGTATTCGTAATGGACAGTCGTGTATTTTCAGCTGCAGCTATTTTCCTAGCTGCTTATTGTTTAAAGAAACGAAAACAGTCACGTATCAAAAAAACCTACTGGACTCCTCCTGATTGCCCATGATATAAAAATTACAGAAGACAAACACGGCAAGAGACAAAACTTGAAGTAGCTTCGCGCGCAAGCCAAAACATAACCGTCCCCACCTAACGCACAGCGCTCACTGAGGCACCTTTGAGCGCGTCAAGTTTACCGACAACAGATGGCTCGGGGCCGAGCCGTGCTCGGTCGAGTTAACGCGCGCCCGAGGCAGGCCGAGGCACGTCCACACCAGCCGAGGCATTGGCTCACGAGGCTGCCGCGTGAGCCTGTGCGCTAGGTGGGTACGCGGCTATTGACATAAAGGTCTATGTTACCAGGTCATAAAATTAAAAAAAAGTTATATATGTTGAATATCTTTTATAAATAGAAAAGGTTATTTTAAAGATAAACTCGGAAACAACTATATATTTTATTTATGCCATATAATAGCTTTGTACAATTTCCAACACACATACATTAACCATCAAAATTATACAAAATATAAATTTTAGCACCATAATTTCTCTACAAACAAAGCAATTTAAATATATAGAAATTTTACATTACCACTCATATAGTATAACCAAGTTATTATTGTTGGTTATAACTCATATAACCAACATTAATATCTGATCCGATAAACTGAACAAAATCTTTGTCATACTACAGCTGTCATGTCATGTGTTTTTCTTTTATATCTGTTTGCATTAATATATTTTCAGACTCAAAACTAATAGCAGAACTCCACACTTGCAGAGAAACCCAATCACACAATCTTAGATTGGCTAAAGAGACATTATATAAATATTTAGATAATGCAAAATCACAGAAAACATAGCAATTAAATTATAAAAGCAAGACATTTTTAAATGCATAAATCTTATTTATTATTTACAGCCTTAAAAATTTCCCAATTAAACTTCTTATCTTATTTGTATTTTTACATTAATTTCCTTATTTTTATGTTATATTTTAAAAACTAGACATAAACAATAATTTTCGAAATAAGATCAGAATTCAGATTTTAATAATGAACTAACTACATAGAACTAGGATATAAAAATACTACTATTTAATTAGGTACAAAAGCATTTTACTAAAATTAAGTTGATAATAATTAACCAAAATAAAATTTTACATATAAAATATATGTATAAATAAAACACTCATCATGAACATTAGCTCATGGTGCTCGGAGTCTACCCTAAGTTAGGGATGACTAGGCCATAGTTAACGCTGGCCCAGTGCGAGTTGACTTCACATATATCTTTGAATTTCTTTTCAGATATGTTGCATCACGATTTTCCTTCACCGTAAGAATGTCGGATAAATGTACATAATTCAACTTTACTACTATAACTAAGATATTAAACTAAGATTGTAATGATATGGCAGTTTTTTATGTTTAAAGTTAATACAAATTTAGTTAATTTTTCCTTGTTTGTGTACTATACACATTAAAGTGATTTTTTTTTAATTATTCATAATATGGCACTTTATAACTTAATAACTTTATAAATAAGTTTTAACATAATATTAATTTAATATAATCCAATTATTCCTAAATATACACATTGTCATATAACCATTTATTTATTTATGATTTAACATAATTTTCGTGTCACAAAAAATTCTCGTGTCACAGTTTTCGTTGCCATACCCCTTTCGAAACGGCTTGACCGATTCTCATGAAATTTTGTGAGCATATTCAGTAGGTCTGAGAATCGGACAACATTTATTTTTCATACCCCCCCCCCCCATTTTTTAACTGCGCGCGGACGGAGTCGCGCGAATATTTTGTGTCACAATGTACCACCGAACCATACTCCACCAAAACGGCTTTACCGATTTTTACCAAATTTTATATGCGTATTTAGTAAGTCTGAGTATGGGCTACATCTATTTTTCATACCCATATCAAGGTTTTTTTTAACTGTGCTCGGATGGAGTCGCGTGTGACAATTTGTATTATATAAAATTTAAATGTTATTTAGGTTCTTAAGGGTCCCACAAATTAACAGTTCCCCAGCAGTCTCTGGTTGTATTAGGCGACTTGCCGTCCATAGTCTATATCGTCCACTCACTTAAATAATAACCGTTTAAGTGAGTGGACAATATAGTCCTTGGACAGCAGGCCGCCTGATACCACCAGAGACTGCAGGAGAACTGTTAATGTGTGGGACCCTTTAGAATATTTTATAAAAGAATATTATATTTTTTAAAAGAACAAAGTTCATATTTCTTTTACATCTGCATAATATATTTTACATACAATTCCAAATTAATATTTCAAACTATTGGCTAATAAAATGTTCAATGCTTTTATCTCCTGACCTAATTTTTCATGCTCTATGTTTAAATAGCTGTAAGTAAATGTTATAATTGTAATTTTAAAATAAACGTGACTCACTATAACAAGGTCTTTTTAAAGCTGACATTGATAAGAACTATAGATTTCTACATGTGAACAATCAAAACTAAATTTAAACTAATATAAATGCCGTTCACATTCACCAGCTTAATATCTCCAATAACTTACTGAAAAAGGAGTAAACAGAAGTAATGTTTGAATAATAAAAGAATCCAATAAACAATATTAAATAAAATATAAGCATAACTACTGATAAACACAATAAGACAAGATTTTGTCAAGAGTTAAAATCTAAGGGCTCACGGAACAAATTCCTCAGGACCCTTAATTCCTCAGCTAGGACTAGTGGTAATCCTAGCGATGCTGTTGGCACTGCCTCATGAAGGTTTACAGCCAGAAATAACAGCACTGTTTTACGCAAAGATCTTACACCAACAGTTATATTCCAATTTGTTCTATACATCATCCCACCAACATTTGCTGGCGCTCTATATATAGGTTTATTATTTATAACATACCTCTCTTTGGTTGTAACATCAGTAAATTCCCAAGGATGTGTTATATATGTATTTATATCGAAATACGTGCCAGCTTCTAGTTTAACAAAGTGTTGCTTGGCCCCATTGAAGTCTCTCCACCACACATCGACAGGGCGCGTTGTTCGGTTCGTAAAACGGAGATATGCCCGTTGTACTGACTCTATTGATCTTACGATTACACGTTCTCCAGATTCGTTTATCTCATATTCTAAATCACCGTCACCAGCTTCCGCCATTTTGTTATCAATTTAGTATTAACTTAGAAATACCTAGAGGCGTGTTTTACTCGCAGTGCAATCACTTACAATATTTAATTGGATATCTAATTCTACTGTTTTCACATATTCAAATATATCCCGTTCCCGCCACAAACAAAAATATATCATGTTGGCAGAACTGATTCACTTCCGCTAGGTTTTTCTGCACAATGGCTGTTTGTGTCGCTGTTATTGGAAAAGATGTAAGTTTTTACACATAATATGTCACATTCATATTCACCATCACTTTGCTTTTCTATAGATTACATTTTTATATAAAGAATACGATTTTATCTTTACTATAAAACGAAGTTTAAAGCATCAAACATTTATCATATTAACAAAATATTGTCTTGTCATTTTTATTTGTCATATTTGACATTGACAAGTGACAAGAAACCATAAACAACTCTGCTCCAAAAGTTGCCCTTTTGTAACGGAAAACTAACAAGTTACATGTCTAACGAGATTAAAACTTTTTCTTCTGTATTTCAGAATTCTCCTTTGTATATCGGTGGCGTGGGAAATGACACAAACACCGATAACGAACTTTCTAGACAGTGGCTTGTCCACACAGCTCTTGATGCCCTGGAAGAACGTTTAGCGACAACCAACACCAATACCGCAAACTCTGCTTCAAATGCATCTCGCACTGATTTACGTGATTTGTATTTGGGATTACTTTATTCGACAGACACACATAAGATGTAAGTCGCCATTAGCATTAACACAGCATTCTTTTAACTTTATCATCGTATAGTTGAAAAAAAAAATCTTTTCAGATATGGATATGTGACCAATACAAGGATTAAACTTGTTCTTGTAACAAGCTCAACATCGCCAAGTGGTAGTAATATACGAGATGCTGAAGTACGGACTGCTTTACGAAGATTACACTCGTTGTATGCCGATGCCATTTGTAATCCATTCCATTTGCCCGGTGAACAAATTACATCATCGTAAGTTAAAATTGTCGAATGAAATAAAACGTTAAAAATTTAGTTTATCAAGAAATACTTTTAACTGAAATGTTTTCCTTTTTTTTACAGAAAATTCGACAAACAAGTGAAGAATTTACTGTTAAATAATGTTTAGTCTGTCTTTAGTTTGGACAATATTAGTTGAAGAAACTATAATGTAGCGATTATGTTTTGCTATGAGGACACAACGATCCTGACCTTCTTGTCTTTAAGAAATATTCGTGTTACTGATATAATTATTGTAAAATCTTGCTTCCAAAGTATATTATGTAAAATTCGTTAGCTATTCCATGCATGGATAATTTAATAATTATAGCATTTAATATTTAATAGTTGTTTTAATGTGATTTAACGAGATATTCTGTATTACTACATGAGTATTTAAATCTGCTCAAAATGTTTTGTTTTTCAATTTGTTTTTAAATGCAAATAAAAGCACTAAAAAGAAAGTGTATGTTACGATATTTATAATCTGTAATATTCATAGACAAAAGCTTTGACTTCGCGCGATCCAAAAAAATATTCTTTCTCTATGACGTGAGAAGTCAAGCTGTTCTCCGGTTCAGCGCTGAGCAATTTTTTTCGTGAAATTGTTTATCTCGACCGGGAAATCGCATCAAAATGGTAAGCACAAACAATATCCTACATAATTTACGAAAAAAAAACTTAGTTTGGTCAAATAAATAACTTAAAGAATACATATGAAAGTTTTTAGGTTATGACACGTGTATTTGATACAAACATTTCTGAGCCAAATACCTAATTGGATATGTTCCATTTGTACATATCTGAATACGTTTAGTCTCAAATAAGCATATTGTAACTCAAAGCATGGTGTATATAAGCTAAAAAAAATTCAGTGGCTAGTATTTGAAGTATTTAATTTAATGTTTTCAGGCAGCCGCTGTCGTGTCTGGGAAGGACATTGAGAAGCCTCAGGCAGAGATCTCGCCGATCCACCGCATCCGCATTACCCTCACATCCCGCAACGTGCGCTCGTTAGAGAAGGTGTGCGCAGATCTGATCAATGGCGCCAAAAAGCAGAAGCTTCGTGTTAAGGTGTGTATACAAAAGTCTATGTAACTTCCATTTATTATCTGTAGTCATGGATAACTCAACTAAAAGTCATAACCTGCATATCTGCTCGCAGTTCACATGTGTGGACCAGATCAATTTGTACCTGCATAGAGTTGTGTTTCGAGCTGCGAACTATGAGTCAGCAGGCAGCTCACGGTTCTTTGCTTCACATAGTTACATAGTGATGAGCTTTGAGCTTCCATTTAGATGTAGTGCCATAGCTCAACAGTTCAACACTAAATGATCTGGACTTTTGAACTGGTTCAGTGCTGATTTACACACCTCTAATTTCTAACAAATAGTATCTTTGCTTTGTGCGCCAAGATGAAGACACTGCATGATGATGATGCAGTGTTCACCAAAGTGGCGCTAAAAGAAAGCTATTCAAAGTGCAGTGTGCAGCTAACTTTACTGCACTCTGCTCATAGGATAGCCACAATACAAACACTTTACAATACTATTGTGTACATTATTGCTAACATCTTGTACTGTGTAATTAAACAAGTTGAAAAGTACTGACATCAGATTGTTTTTATGTACATTTCTATTTCTTAGCACTTTATTGCAAACTAGCTTTTGCCCGTGACTCTGTTCCTGCAGAATTTAAAAAAAAATTAAAAAGTATCCTATGTCCGTATCCTGGTTCTCAACTACATACCCATGAATTTTCCGCCAAATCAGTTGGACCGATCTTGAGTTATAAATAGTGTAACTAACACGAATTTCTTTTATATATAGATAGATCTGCCTGATTTGAAATTAATATTGTTAATGTGCACGCAGTTTTAACACTACCTTGTGAAGAATTTTTCAGTTGTAGTTGTAAGTCAAGCAATGGAAACTAATATAGTAAAAATAAATATAGTCAATCCTTGATAAGTGAAAGTTAAGGGACTACAATATTGTTCTTTTTATAGATGGATTAGGAACAAAAAACAGCAGATTCACTTGTGATAATTAAATTTATTTTGAGAGAACAAAACATCAGCTAGCACAATTACAAAAGGAAGAGGAAGAGAGTGTAACAGTGTTGCAAGTATTTAAAAAAACATATTGCATACAAACTGACAGTTGTCATGTCATTAATCATGAATGTCAAACCCTTCGAACATTTTATTGTTTTTTTACATTTCTAACAGGTTCCTCTCTAACTTGACTTTCTCGCTTATGGAGGTTGTCTTTTGGGACCAGACAATGACTCATTTAGGTTTCTCCCTTATCCAGGTTGGACTGTAGTTACCATTAATTGTAACATTTTGTTAGTTCACTTTCAAAATAAAAAAATTGTAGCGGTATTGAATATGTTAGTACTATTTGATTTAGTCAAAATTAACATTCATATTTCTTGTTTCTAGGGCCCAGTCCGCATGCCCACCAAGATCCTGCGTATCACCACACGTAAGACACCTTGCGGTGAAGGTTCAAAGACCTGGGACAGATTCCAGATGAGGATCCACAAGAGAGTGATTGATCTGCACTCACCTTCGGAGATTGTTAAGCAAATTACATCCATCAACATTGAGCCGGGTGTAGAGGTTGAAGTCACTATCGCAGACGCGTAGGCACATCTGCCGCAATAAACTATTTTGAATATATTTTGTTTTATTTTAGAACTAACTGTCGCCCGCGACTCTTGCGCGGAATTAAAAAACGTAATAAGTAGCCTAAGTTTTCTTCCAGATTATGTTCTACATCTATAATAAATTTCATTGATATCCGTTTAGCCGTTCTGGAGATATCTTCAAACAAACATCCAACTAAACATTCGCATCTATATATATAAAAGAAAGTCGTGTTAATTACACTATTTATAACTTGAGAACGGCTGAATCGATTTGACTGAAAATTGGTGGGCAGGTAGCTTAGAACTAGGAAACGGACATAGGATAGTTTTTACCCCGTTTTCTAGTTTTTTATTCCGCGCGGACGGAGTCGCGGGTAAAAGCTAGTTTATAATATTAATAAGATTATTACGTTGAAAAAGGTGTGTTATTGTACAATGTAGTTAAAAAAGGGATTATTGGAGATAATTACTGTTTTCCTTTAGTTAACCAAATTAAGTTAAAAATTAAATGTGTTAAATGATGACGAATTCGAACCCTTTTCTGTTTTGCAGACTAATTTTTAGGCGACATAATAGCGTGATAAATATCAAATAAAAACATTACACTATTCCAATATAATTTAAAGTCAATCCAAAAGCAAAATTTAAATGACTGATTACACACAAAAAATATACGCGATATTACTATAGAGGAGGGATAAAGCATTTACAAAAAAACTAAATTTCTACACCCATATAATTTATTACCAGTAATTTATAGTTTATTAAAAAAAATATTAGTGTTTTGGCTTTTAGCTCACAAGAAAAAATAAAGTTACAAGATTATAGGTTATGTTTCGAAAGTTGAAACACCATGTTTCTGTCGTAGCCTATATTTATAACAATCATTTTAATGTATCATCAATAGAGTTACTTAGATCTTTAGAGCATTAACTCCCACATATGAAATATAAATTACTAATGTAAACGCATAAAGTGGATGAGCCACTCTTGAGCAAATATTACAAAAGAACTTTAATATCAATTGTTCAAAAACTAACGTCTTTTATAGAATGATAAACTTACATCAACATACATTTTTTAACATCAAAAAATAAAACAAACCATTTTAATGTGAAAGAAATATTTGTATAATAGTAAAATGTACTTTTTAATTCATTAAGAACTTTTCAAAATTAATATCCTTTAACAAGATCAAAATAAAAAAACTCAGTGAAAGGTTAGCATAATAATCCAATTGGATTTGACTTAAATGGTAATTTTTGTATTTAACTTTCGGTTTCTGTTATAATTTAACTAGCTTTTACCCGCGACTCCGTCCGCGCGGAATACAAAATAGAAAACGGGGTAAAAATTATCCTATGTCCTTTTCCTGGTTCTAAGCTACCTGCCCACCAATTTTCAGTCAAATCGATTCAGCCTTTCTTGATTTATAAATAGTGTAACTAACACGACTTTCTTTTATATATATATACTAGCTTTTACCCGCGACTCCGTCCGCGCGGAACAAAAAATAAAAAATAGAAGGTAAAAATTATCCTATGTCCTTTTCCTGGTTCTAAGCTACCCGCCCACAAATTTTCAGTCAAATCGATTCAGCCGTTCTTGAGTTATAAATGGTGTAACTAACACAACTTTCTTTTATATATATAGATATAGATTATAGATAGATAGATTTCTGAAAACAACCCTGTCCTTTATTTTGCCTTTCATTATATTAAATGGTTTTGTGAATGGAAACTTAACACGCAATCTAGAAGGTAATTGTCAAATTTATATCGTTAAAATACTGGCTATTTCAGACAAGAAAAATTAACTCTGATTTGTCAAATCGTAAAAGTTTATATTTTTATTGTTAATACAGAGTCCGCCTACAGTTCGTATACAGATATGATGTAACGATTCGACCTACAACCACTGCCTGCCTTGAATTGTAATCAAATTCAACTGAGTTTATATACTGCAAGGAACTCGGTCTCCAAACGCATTAATGTCCATTACACGGCCTGTAATTCTAAAGATTATGGGATGACCTCAGAGAAATCTTAGATTATGTCGCGTATTTGAATTAATTAATTGAAAATGAAGTGCTCCTTACACTTTTTAATTCTTGACAATATTTTCAACCTCGTTGTTCAAGTCATTTAACTTTTCTTCTAAATAAATTGCTGAGAAGTCTTCATGCATTTTTAATTTATTCATCACGTTTTTGTCCTTCTGTAAGGAATAGAACTGGGGATGGAAAAAATCCAGAAATTTATTTTTAACTAGGAACGATTAACGACATAATCATAGTCTTTTGTATTCACAGCAATTATATGCCCTACGAACGTAGGGCGTCAAAAATAATTCTAGACTCATTTGAGTGTTCCCCTCCACGGAAATCTTTAGTAAAAGGCGAAAGATTTATACGTTTTGAAGGGAAACCAGAGTGATGAGATTTTGCATCGCCAAGCCTATGTACTCCGTTGTGATACAAAACTATATCGCTGTATAACTTTTGTGCAGCGCCATCTAGTGTTACAAATATACATCTATTTTAATATAAAAAAAAAATTAATTTTAAGGCACATTGTCTTTTTGTTTATTAGACCTATCAATAATTGGACAATACGACAAATTAGTAACAATGTCTGATGAATTGTTGCAGCGCACGGACTAACAATTATTTAATTTAAACAAAGTTAGCTATAATAATTAGTTACACGGCCATTTATGCTGAAATAGTTATTTTATAATCAACAGCTATTACAAAAATTCGCTAGCTATAAGACATCCTATATACATGCAAATTTTATGCTATTGCTATTTTCGTCAAGCTATTTAAAAATAAATACTATTCAATTATTAATTTGACAATCCTGTTCACTGATTTTCTATAACGAGGTTTAGACAACGAGGTTTAGGCTTAACGAGGTTTAGGCTAAGCGCCATCTGCGCCCGGCCACCTCAAGCCCGGTGAAACTGTAAATGCCTCCTCAAGGCAAACAGTGACTACTCAGTCACAAAAAAAAAAAAAAAAATCACTGATTTTCTAACGTCCCTCTGTTTAAAAAAGGCAGACAACATATCTGTCAATGGTCAATCTGTCAAAGTCAATGGGCAGTGCTCACTTCGCTATTTTTTTTAAATTAAGGTGACCGCTTGCTCTTTTGCCGCCTTACACTATTTAAAAATGTGCATCCATATTATAAATCGAGTTAGAGAAATAAAATAAGATAGGCATCAGCAGTGGAGACCCACAGTAAAAAAGACTAAATAGTTCTCTCGGACTTGGCTGTGTAGTCCTTAAAATGTTCGAGTATTTAAGACAATTTATTATAATGTAGATTTCAGATCTAAATTATTATAGCCCAATTTTTTTTTGTTATAGTTAGAGACCCTGAGCGTATGGTTTGTAGCACTGCGAAGTGGTATAACATAGTAAGTAAACAGCATCCTTTATTTAAAGTTTATTTTGTCTCACACCCTTATTTAGCGAATGGACAATGCCTAGTAATTTACGATCTAATAGTTTTACGCACAATGATGTAATAGTTTGTCGTTGGTTATAAAAAACAAACGTGCCTTGTCTGTGGCCGGCGCTGCGCTCCACTGCGCATAGACAATCGAATGAAATATGGCCGCCGTTTGCTTTTATTTTGAGATCGATATACTTCAAAGTGGGTTTATAGGCATGGGCATGGTTAATTTAATTTATCTAAAGAATTCTTTCATCCCATATTTGTGTATGTCAAAGCAGAAATTGCCTCTTAATTTTACTAATATTATACATGCGAATGTTTAGATGGATGGATGGATGGACGTTTGTTAGAAGGTACGGAACGGCTCAACGAATCTTGAGGAAATTTTATACAGATGTATAATATAGTCTGGAAGAACACATAGGCTAATTACTAAGTTTTTTTTTAATTCCGCTCAAACGGAGTCGCGGGCGACAGCTAGTTAAGTCATATTTAACGCAATCGGTTCATCTCCTTTTATCTTTTTTAACAATATGCCACAGATTTATAAAATATAAGACATAATAAGTCGTTTATTCCGTGAAAAAAGCAGCATTGCGGTATTTATGTAACAAGGAAGCTTTCTTAACCTTATACCGGGACACGCCATCTTGTGTGTTGTTACAGCATTAACGAACGTGAATAATCGTATTTTTATATGGAACAACGGCATAAAGAAAGGCTTAAATAATGTCACCATAACTGATTTAGTAGTCTTACTAATATTATAAATGGGAATGTTTAGATGGATGTATGTTATTAGGTATCTTCAGAATAGCTAAACGGATCTCGATGAAATTTGTCACAGATATAGAACATAGTCTGAAAGAACACATAGGATACTTTATTTTTAACGGACGGAGTCGTAGGCGACAGCTAGTATTTTATAAATGTTATTTTGAAACTAAAATCTGTTCTCATTTTTATTCAGATTCTTTCAGCCATTCTGGAGTTACTTATCCACTTCCACCACTTCTATATTTTTATATCTGAAATTCTAATAAAGGGGAAAAAAATTGCATTTTGTATGTAACGAATTTAAGCTCAAAAACTAATAAATCGATTTTTAAAATTTTCTTTTTTTAAATATCAGTAAGAATTTGTTGTTTAATCTTGTCTTAAAAAAAGATTCGTTTTTCACTTAATTCCGTTTCGTTTTTATATAAATCATTTTTAACACATTTTTACGTATAATTTACAAAGTTGCTAGGTATTTCAAAGCATATTCATGTGAATTTTCATACACCTCTATTCGGATTGGAAAACCAACAAAATATAATATGGAAGACTGTTTTAAAATTCAATTGATTCTCCGCAAACACAGCAATATAGACAGAGTAGCTATGTATGTAAGCTAACGTCAGGTCATCGGTCCCGGCGATCAATACAGTCTGGATAGACGGCTCAGTGCTACCACCAGTTTGAACTCAGTTTAATCTATCGTTAAATTTAGGGCGTGTCTCTTCGGAAAATTACTCTGATAATGTTTAAATTATTATGATTTGATAAGATAAATTAAAATGCTATCGAATGATTGATTACAATTTGATTATTATATAAAAAATACAGTTTTGTGCTAACGTTACGAAGGTCTGTTAAATGATTTTAGAGTGAAATATATGCAATTTCTTTTAATAGAATTGTGTTTAACAAACGATCTACTTTTTCTACTCCAGCCTTCGTTGGTTGCAAATTACTGCTGTAAATGAGTTTGATTTCGCAATTTAAACCATAATTAGAGAAGGTAAAAAGGTCGTTTTGGCACCAGTTTTTAGTTCACGATAAAATATTCTATTATATAGAGCATTTTTATGTTATCTATACATTTTTAAATATAGTTTCCTATAAAAAAATATAAATTCTGAGGTTAACTTCAGCAAACGTTTAACAGTGGGAGTGGTCTCTCAATAGCACGTAGGTACATTTAGGTCCCAGGCTTTAGTCTAAAGCCCGGGAGGCCTAGAGCTCCGCCCCCGGGGCTCCGCATCCTTACGTAATGATAGAAAGAGAGACAGTTACACGCAGACCGTATATCGCCGTCTCACTCAGTGCAAATAAGGCGCGGGATGTTTCTGCGGATGTTGCTATGGCAACCAGAAGTGTGCTACAAAATTAAGCCAAATGGAAATAATCTAGTACAAACATTTTCTTATATAATAAGCCTGTTCGCTTTTGAGACTTTTAACTTTCGTAGCAAAGTAATTCATTAAAAAATGTTATAATTTTAAGTAACAATTTTGTGCAAATGTTTTTATTCTTTTACTGGCTGTCGCCAGCGACTCCGTCCTCGCGGAATTTAAAAAACTTAGTAAGTAGCCTTCCAGGCTATGTTTTACATCTGTGCCAAATTTCATTCAACATCCATCCATCCATCCATCTAAACATTCGCATTTATAATATTAGTAAGATATGCGAAAGTTTAGATGGATGGCTGGGTGTTAGAAGATATTGCCAGAACGGCTTAACGGATTCCGATGAAATTTGACACAGATGTGGAACATAATCTGAGAGAACACATAGGCTATTTACTAAGTTTTTTTTTAATTCCGCACGCACGACGTCGCAGGTGATAGCTAGTAGGTATATATATCTATGATTACGCACTTGTCAGTCGGGTAAATAGCCGGAGAAACGTCAATTACATAACAGCATTATCTAAAATCCCCGATCCGAGATAGTCTCATGACATAAATTGTAATATACATCAATAAATTACATATAAGGAAAGCTGGAAGAAATAGTCGGTCCATACAACTTAGAATAGTCCCATGGGTTCTATTGCTGTACGTCTGTACAATGTAATATTGAGCGACTTGCGAGCTCCTACGATCATGGTATAGATTACTTTAAAATAGAGATAGCTCCAGTCAATTATTTTAAGATTGTACATTACTAATTTAATTATCGTTTTAAATTATTTTTTAACACAAATGATAGTAGTGAAAATGTAAAAAGAAGGTGTTCAGTTACATAATAATAAGCAAGGCAAGTTAATTATAAACCATTTAAAAAGTAGAACTTATACTCTTTACGGAATCATTTTTAAACCATTGAATTCCTAGACTACTTTTTGTGGACGTACTTTGTATTAGAAGTGAGAAAGGGAAACAAGTAGCACTCTATAATTTTATTAGTCTGTGCCACCCACGCGACAATACAATATGGCGGGCGATAGTTGAACCCCAGTGATTGTATAATTGCTAAATAAATGACACAAGGTCTGCTCCCACTACGTAATATACCGATAAATAAATTAAAGTCTCTCTTTCTTATGTACCTACAGCTGTTTAAACGTCAATTGGAACTATTGTAACGTCTGTAAAAGAAAATAACTGTTATGTCTGCTTTTTTGAGATAATGAAAGAGACGGCCATATTTTTGTTACTACATTGGAGGCTCACTGACATTTTATACGTTCAATCATATTTTTGACATTTGTAGACCAAGAAACAGCTGTTTCTTGAGACAAATCTTCACGGCTAAATGAAACCTTATATGTTACTAGCTTTTACCCGCGACGCAATGCACACAAGATAAAAATGTCCGTCTCCTAGTTCTAAGCTACCTCCCCATCAATTTTCAGCTAAATCAGTTCGACCGATCTTGAGTTATAAATAGTGTAACTAACACGACTCTCTTTTATATATATAGATTATTAAATTGAACAATAGCGTGAAAAACATGTTTTTTTCACAAGTATATGCGTCTGGAGTTACGTTATGTAACAATTCTTACATAAATCAATAAAAAACGGTTATAAAAAGGTTGTATGCATGAATTTAATTGTTTAACAATACATTGGTGTCCAAATTAGGCGATATAGGCCTCCATTCATAACTAAGTTCACCTTGACAGCCTGCAATGAGTAGTCCGCGCCCACCGACTGACTCACCATCTCTTCGCCTACGAGGTTACAGACTTAAGGATAACTGCTGTGTACAATTTAAGTTCATTCATTTATAACATTTTAAATATAAAAACAAAAAATACTTATTGAAATTACCAGCTGTCGTCCGATATTTCTTTATTCTCTTGGATACATGGAAGTGCTTCGGCCTTAGCATAAGAGTTGCTAAGAGAAGTTTTATTAAAGTGATTAGGGTGACCAAATAAAAATCAGGAAAACACGTAACAATATATTGAACTTATTTTTTTTTACATTCTGTAAAATAATTGGAGTAAAAGATCTTTTCCGATACACCTTTTTTTTAATTATTAAATCGATTAAAATAGTTACATGTCATAAGAGATGTCTTCGTTGAAGGGATCGAAATATCCCATAAATATATTACTTTTGGTTACCATATTAAATGGCCGTGTGAGAACATCGTAGGAAGATGTTGCCAAGAAAAAAAATCAAGTATACTCTTCTCAAGTATACTGACATAAAGACAACGAAATTAGGTTAGTTATGTTTAAAGTATCATTTGCACAGTTGGCAATTATTTTATTCTATAATAACGATTGTATTTACTCAAATTCTACTAAGGGTCACACTTAGTGTCCTATTAACACTAGTGCAGCAATAAAATCATTCTATTCGTGTTCTTCAGATTATTATTGTGGTAATATTCAATTAGGTTTCTTGATTTTTTTATCTTACTCATTCTTCTTAAAAATATAATTTGTAGTATCATACATCTAGACCAAATTTCAGCGTGATCCGTTTAGTCGTTTTGAAGATGTGTAGTAACAAACATCCATCCATCCATCCATCTATCGACTTTAACGTAAAACGTTATCTAGACGAGCAAAATTTTATATAATAAATATTGAATCCTTATAAAACGGTATGATCCAGGTTGTTATTGATCGGACGCGCCCTGTCGGGTGGGGTTGGTGACGTCACGCCGCACCCCTGTTGCCGGGCGTGTCGCAACCCCCGCATTTATCAAACTTATAACGACTCACGTATTCTATCGTAACTGTCATTTCTCATGAAATGTTTTTCCTGGAGGCATTACGAAAATTGCACAATATTATCGAAGATATTGCAACCAGTTATTGGCTAGCTAATCGTAGAAATTAAACAAATATTAGATCTAGTAGTCGATGTGTTGCTTATCTTAAATTGACAGAGAACCACGTACAGAAAAAAGACCCCTTCCGATATGTCCTCTTCCTAATTAGTCTAATGCCCCTTCCATCCTTTTCTAATAAGTAAAGTGGAAGAGAACTAGAATATGGCCTCCAGCACGCGCACTAAACGAAACACGGAATTACTTACATTTCACGCCTACCTTTTATGTGGTAGTGGTATTGCACCTGGCGAGCCGGTCTATTCATTCATGTGATGCTGCCGAGGTCTACCACTGTTGAACTCTTCACTATTTCTTAATGTCAACTGCAGAGGCAGCTTTTAAGGATAGCATATGTTTAAACATAATTATCACTAGCGGTTGCCCGCGACTTCGTCAGCACAGAATTAAATAAAAAATGTCCATAATATACCCGGCAAACAGAGAGACACAAATTAAAAAAATGTGTACGAAATATGTTTTTTTTTTTCGATATTACATAAAGACACTCCAATTTTATTAAATGTCTAGATATAAATGTATATGTTAGTGCATACGTTCGGTTTCACATTTAAACATATGTTCTGTATACGGCCACAACCTCAATAGCTTGCTGATTTCTTCGCCTTTTGCGGCAACTTGTCTTTACACCATGTAACACAAGCTTCTATATTAATACAAAAACCTTTATACAATTCTAATTTTTACCTCTTAGGAATAAAGATGAATTTCGTTTGTAGCAATTTTCTTTTAATTTGTACATTTCAGGATTGTTGACAGTTGTACATTTTATCCTTTCGCTTAAGACCTTTTTGTTTTGGTAATTTTTTTATAAGATTGTAACTGTATGGTAATTTGACAGTTATTTGTTAATTTTAATTCCTTAATTTAAAAGGATTTTTTTAATTAATGTAAAAACCTATTTGAATTTCATTTTACGGTCGAATGGGTCGTTTGTGTTAACTTTAGAAAAAAAAATTTTTATCTCTTTCGTTATCCATAAATATCTAGCAAAATAAACATTAAATAAAGTTAAGCTGGAAACAGCTATTTATGATAATTTTCAAAATAAAAATTCAGAATTAAAGTTTAAAAAATTGTGTACGGAATTGTTGGCTCTACGTACAATGCTGCCTTTGCCTGACTATTGTATGTAGATATTCCAAAAATGGCGACAACGAGAGTCGACTTTTTGCCGCCATTACAATTATGCATTACGAAATAACATCGCAGCATTATGTAGTAATCGAAAACATTACTCACAAATTATTATTGTAAAGCATGATGGCAGATTTAATTCTCAAATCGTTTCTCGTTTGGGCATTCTTTCTTAGATGTATAGATAATTATGTGTAGTTTTTTAAATTAGTTTTTTCATATACGTATGCTGCATTATTTTTAAGATTTTAAACAAAGTATTATCTGTTATACCTGGACAGGAACAATGATTTGCATTTGCAAAAAGCTAGATCATTAAATCTGTGTTACCAACTAAGTCTAATAAAGCTTTATTTTATCTGTGGGAGTTAGATTTACAACGAGATACAGATGCGTGGTCATCAGAAGATGTACGATGTCCCTAATTAACATATTTCCTTTTAAGAGACTTGAACTAATCCCGTATAAGAGCGGAAAACAAGAAAATGCATACATAACTAACAATTCGTAACATTTAAAGCACTTTAAGCTTGATTGATGTGTTTGTTCTAAATATTAGTTATTTTTTCATAAAAATGTAGAGTTTATCTATGGTGAAAATATTTAACTTTCGAATTGAAACAAGATATCGAAGTTTTTTGGGATTTTTATCAAAATACAACTATTTTTCCTCTTAAAATTTGTTTGTTGTAATTTTTATTGTTAATCGTGTGAATTACCATTAGCAACGAACAGAAATAACTTTATCGCGTATGACCTACAGCCGTACTTGGAACACTCAGAATAACAATCTTACTAATATTATAAATGCGAATGTTTAGATGGATGGATTTTTGTTTGAAGGTATCTCCGGAACGGCTCAACGGATCTCGATGAAATTTGGCATAGGTGTAGATCATAATCTGGAAGAACACATAGGCTATTTAATTTTTTTTAAAATCCTGCGCGTACGTAGTCGCGGGCGACAGCTAGTTTCTTCTAAAATCTTATTCATAAATAAACGCAAATGTTGGCAGATGTAATAATTTAAACAATTAAAAGGGAAACATATAATAGCAAATTAAGCAGACTGTCGGAAAAAAGTAATGTTAAAAAATGTTTTTCTACCAAATATAATTTTGATAAATAATTTATGAATCAATTAATTATGAAATCGCGAGTTAAAATTTAATTCTATGCAGTATTATTTTTAATTACCTATTAGCGGTCGTCATCCGTCCGGTATTTAGACTTCTCTATCGGGCAACACTGGCTCAGATGATGAGTAACATTACCATAATAGGTTGTTGTTCAAACTCTCTATTAATATCGACTTTATTCAATTATAATATAGTTGTAATTGCTTTGTGCTCGTTATGAGAATTAAGTCATTTTAATTTTGAAGTTGTTTACATGTCGCTTCGCGGTTCGCGGCTCGGCGGTGATTCATGCACGATCAATATTTATGAACTGAAAGCTTTTGTTTCCACCAACATATATACAAGTTTTAATTAAAATAGCTAATAACACTTGTGTAAAGAAAATTTTGTATGACATACACTGTAAAATGAAATCCTGACATACTAGCCCAGCCGCCATTTGCAAAATTTAATCGAATAAAAATTTTATTTACAGCAATTACCATTTTTGATAATCTAACCTCAATAAAGCTGTTTATTACAAAAAAATACGAATAAAAAGGACTGAATTTTACGAACTATGCTGTTGTCTGATAAATCGACTACTTCTTGGCTCATTAGACGTAATTTATTCATAAACAGTTAACGCATTTTTTTTGTCAGATGTATTGAAAAATATTCTACAATTACGACACCAAGATTATAATAATGGTTAACAGATTTAGCTAAATAGCTAATTTGTTTACAAAAGAAGTTATTACATTAATGAGGTAGGTTTTTGAAATAAAAAACAGAAAAAAAAATTGAGACAACAGCTGCTAAATAATGGTACTTTCTTTACATTAAACTTCATTCTATTAATAATCTGTCTCAAATTAATAGGTTAAGTAATTTCAGACGTTATTTCCGTGTCGCTAATTTGTCGCCCGCGAACCGTCCTCGGGGAATTTTTTTTTTTTTTTTTTTATATGAGAAGGGGGCAAACGAGCGGCGCGAACCCGAAGTGATCATCGACGCCCATGGACATCCGCAACACTAGGAGAATTGCAGATGCGTTGCCGGCCTTTAAGAAAGATATAAAAAAATACTTGATTAGTAGATTATGTGTTCTTCCAAATTATGTTCTATATTTATGCTAAATTCTAGTTAAGTCCATACAGTCGTTCTGGAGAGACCTTCTAACAAACATCCATTAATTTATACATCCAAATATTGGCATTTGTAATATTAGTAAGAAATAAGATTTGGAGGCATTACATACGTAAACTTGCAAAAGTAATTTGTTTACGTCATATATCCAATTAGTCTTTAAGTCTTGAAACTTGTAGTAATTATTCATTTAAGAGGAAAAGCGACATTATGTCAAGGCCTAGTTGTTAAGGTTCGTACAACACACATTCTTAGAAACATTTATCATGGTATTCGAATAAAATTAAGTATTTTATAAATAGGTTATGTTTTGTTTTCCTTTAACTTTAACTGTCCAGATTTTAAAAAAAATTAACTTTCTGAATCCTTTTATAAAACCAAAGACAATAATGTATTTTTGAACAGGTTGTTGGCCATGGAAAGGGAAGATGTTGCGCAAAAAAAGCGATAAGAAAATGCTCAATTTCCATTTGAAAAAATTAAAATTTTACTTTAATATTTTCTCTTTGCGTCTAGTTGTTTGTTTTTATTTTCTTTTGAAATTATTCGAAAGTAACATCCAATCATTTTAGCAAAAATTTATTCAAATAAAACATTTATGCCAACCTAAAAAAACTTTTAGTGTGATTAGTAAAAGAAAATACGGCCGCTCCTCGAAATAGGGACGCGCAACGTCGATGTTGCCAGCATCAAATTGAAAATGTATTAAAGTCAGGAACATTTCTGCTGCAGAAATACTGCAATGCGGTGCTCTGCAGCAAGCAGCATGTATTATAATAAAATTAATTGCAGGAAAGTCAAACTATCTTTTTAAAAGATATATAAATCCACATATGAAATAATAAAATACTTTAATAATATGCTCTTGATCGTGACTCTGGCTCTATGAAATATTTTCTTTTTCCTTCATATATTTTTTTTAAATTTTATGAAACTGCTGACTGTCGCCGACGACTCCGTTCGTACGGAATTAAAGAAAAAACTTAATAGTAGCCTATGTGTTCATCCACACTATGTTCTACATCTGTGTCAAATTCCATCGAGATCCGTGGAGCTGTTCCGGAGATACCTTCAAACAAACATCCATCCATCGATCCATACATCTAAACATTCGCATTTATTATATTAGTCAGATTAAAAAAATGTTTTTTAAATAATTTATAAATATTGCTAATCTACGAGTGTACTCTGCAGATATTTTAAATTGTAAACAATGACCGTGACCTTAATATGTTGACAATTGATGCATAGACAGAACGCATCGAGACCTTTGCCTTGTAAACGGTGAAATAATGTTTTGTTTTTAAATATGTTATCCAGTTAAGAAATTTGTGGCTAAATACACTTGCGTGGAAAAGCCAAAAGAAAGAAAAAAATGGCGTGTGAAAATGGCAAAAGAATTAATTATTAATGAAAATGTACAAAAGCAATTTATATACATATAGGTACATACATAAAAATAAAGCGAAAAAAGCACCATTGACAAATTAAACTAAAAAATCAATTATTAGTACCTGAAAATAAAAAAAATATCTACAAGGGTCGAATGTCGCTTCTCATATCAGTTACTCTCAATTTATATTATGTATAAACGTTAGGGCTCGATATATTCATTCAATAATATAATTTATTAAACACAATTGTTACGGGTAATCGTCAAATTTTTTTTAAAACAAGAGCATTCGAGTAGATCTGTGAAAAAGAAAGCTGACAATTTTACTATAGAGTAAAAAGGTTTTACATTGAAAAATACTGGCTGGTCTTATCCATTTAAAAAAATTAAAAATAAATAGCTTGTTTCACATGAGTAGTTTTTGTTGTATGGCAGCCCCCTTTATTGTAATAAAAGTAACCTTTTTAAATAGTCACGCAAAATGTAGAGTGAAGGGTGTGAGCCACTCAGAGTAATGAAATAAACCGTTTGTTAAACTTCTATAAATATAAGCATGAACGCACACTGGACGATACATGCAAAAAGGAGCCAAATAAAAATACAAAACAAAAAAGACTAATTCAATGCAACCCTCAGTAGCGAGCCGCATTAAAGGGAGATAAAAATAATAATGCAGTAGTAACACATATCCATATATAGAGGAGCAGAAATCTCTCCTTTTCGATGTGATAAGGTATACGTAATGGCGCGAAGTTGGCCGCATTCGCGTCGACCAATCAGGAGGCGAGTTGCAGGCGCCGAGCGGAGGCGCGCGCGGCCTCAAAATACCCCACCGAGCTCAGGCACCGATCAAATCTGCGAGCAGTGCCGCGAGAGACGCGTGTCTAGTGTTTAAGTAAAGTAATTTATTTCAAAGTTTTAATACAAATATGAGGGAAATCGTGCACATCCAGGCCGGCCAATGCGGCAACCAGATCGGAGCTAAAGTGAGTATCGATTGTTATTTTGTTTTCTAACATAATAACAACACAACTTGCCGGTTGTACAAAGTATGTTCCCATGTACGACGTGTAACGGTTTGCATCTATCATATCATGGAATTCACTAGAAATTACATTTCGCATTCACTTACTAAAACATAACACAAACATCGATGAAACTTAAAATTTTAATTTTTTCAAACAAACTATAACTACTTCTTTATTGCATAGACTCGTTCATTGTCAAAAAATAGAGTTCGAAATTCAAATTTTTCTCTCGCGCGCTGTCAAGTCATCAACCAACCCCTCGTTTCCGCGCATGCTCAGTCAGCCAGTGAAAAAAAAAACAATTTGTTATATCCCTACAAAGCATGACATCATGTGTAATTATAGAAAAATGATTAAGCAAAGTTGTTTATTACATTTAATACCTAATCTAACAGACTTGTTTTCCTTGTAAGCATTTATTAATATGGAATAATAATAGAGGTTTAATTTAAAACATACTACTACAGATATTTCCTTACACTTGTCTTACGTTAGTTTGGCAAATTAAAAAAATAATGAAGTGTCTATGGACAGTTGAATTCTCACGAGATAAATATCGATACAGTACCGACCTAGTTGTCTTAGAAACTGAATAATTATCTACTTTCCTATCGAACCTGGCGGTGAAATTGTCTAGAATTAATTACCGGCAATTTTCTTGCATCCGCTCTATTGAATGTTAAGATACAAATCTGCCGACAACATAATTGAGTTATTTTTCCTATTATCTTTTGATGGCATCTTGATGGGACTTCTTAGACATTACAATAGAAATAAAATAATGACTTTAATGAATTTTATATGTTTAAATGTCTTAAAGTTTCGTTTCTTTTTACGTTTTTCCGATTAAACTTTTTTATCATGTGATAACAACAATATTATTTCAGCTTACGACCTAAATTAATTCATTCGTAAAGTACTCTTAGCAAAAAATATGCATTCCGTGATATATTACGGAGAAAAACTGCAAAGACTTCATATGAAATATCCTAACATCGTGACTCACATATGAAACGACGTTGGAATGTCAGTGTGAAAGAGATATTGCATTAACACTCGACGCCCGTGTCTGTACAATATTCGTACGGCTATTATGTTTTGAGCTATAAAATTATGTACGGCGTTTTCTATTGAATTAAATTTCGAGAACAGAGCGCTGTAAAATAGAGGGCACGCTTGCACGCCTAATTTCACCGTATGATTGTAACTCGCGACCGAAACAATAGAGTAAAAACCGGCGGTGACCTCAACTTTTCTACTCTGTTGATTTTACGCGCGGATTTAATAGGGTGAATTGATTTGACGTTTATTGTTTTTCACATTCTGTGAAAGGTAAATGCTATTATGCCAGATTAATAACTGCATAAGAAAAAGTAATTGTAATGTTAAATTTTTTAAGCCGATTGAGGGAGAAGAGATAGAGGCGTTTATATTAAAAAATATTATAGAGTAACCTGTGTTCTTTTACATGTGCTGAATCCATAGTTATCTTATCATGTTTTTACGATTGGCCTTAGAAACTAAGTTATAGGATAGATTAGAGGGGCCATTGAACTGACGGTCGTCGACCGAGACTTATAAATAGCCACCATTGGTCCGCCATAGCGCAAAGTGGCACTCTCCAGATATATTCTAATTTAAACAACTCTTAAGAAATCCGTCCGAGAGGTTGCAAGCTATATTCGAACAACTGCAGATACTAAAGTATCATTATTTCTAACCAAAGCTTGACCAACTTTACGAATATACGGACAACCCAGCGAACCTTCTCGTAAGAGGTTGAATTTTAGCAACTTGTAGCAGCGTATTTCTTGGATTATTTCACAATAGGCTTAGAGTGGTTCGCTAAACAATGCTGTAATTTTAACACACCTTATAAAAGCCAAAGATCAAAACACAAATCAAATGAACATACCCTTTGGATTACTTCGTTATAGTATGTTTTTTTTTAAATTGTCATGAACGTATTATAATCCAAGAAGTACTTTAGTGTCATCTGCCAATGCGGGTCGTCTTAAGCCATCCATGGTTTCACTCTGTCCATTGTTACTGATATTTCTCACGCAACTTTCATGTCTGCGTTTCATCTAGTTACAAGGAAAGTCACCTTTCCCTCCACCGTTACACCAATCGCCTTTCACTTTTTGTTATTATTTAAAAACTCATTTCGCTGTCAAGTTTTTTGTCCCGTTTTTGACATTAGCGATTTAATCTCCCATAGATAATAAATAACATTAAGATGTCAAAATGACAGGTCTAAAGAATCAAAGATTAAACGTAGATATGATATGCCTAAATACAAAATGTACTTGGACGTTTTTTTTTTATGAAAAAGAATCTTGTCAAGTGATCGTTTAAATATTTATTTATCGAAACCCTGAACTAAAAGCCGATGTCCATGTTAGTCATTTAGTCATATAAGGCGATGTCGCGACGCCGTACCCACACAGCTCGCCTACAGACGGATGACATCATACCGTTGCCTCTCAAGTACGTGTAGAATGAATTTTAATGCTCGGCGATCAGTCGCTAAGCGATCGCTCACTTCTTTTGACTATGCTTTGTTTTCATGATTACGTAAACCGCAATAAACCAGTTTATGTGTCATATTTAAACTGTTTTCGACTATTGTGATAAACGAACAACATTTTTGGTTATGTAAATCGATTGGTCATTCGTTCCTTGCCATATGGTCGACGTTTCAAAGAAACTTGTAGTATATATGCTAATGAGCTGGTTGTTACACAACACAATGTACTGAGATAAGTATGAGACATACGTGGGCGTTGCCCGTTGCCAAGACTCAGTTAAGGTTTAGTTGGATGTACTCTGTTATCCTGTTAGCCATAAGCGCAACGGTTCATTGCGCTTTGTCGACGAGTCTCTATTTAACGAGATCTATTTGGTTATCACAAATATGAATAGATTGTAGACGGGTCTACGATAGCTTTATATGAAATATCCCCCTGAGCCGTTACTGCTCTAAAACTGGTTTGAAAGCACTGCACTCGACCGTTGTACCGTTCTAGAAAGCGATGCGCTTTCGTGCAGGAATTTTAATAAGTTGATTTAAAAATACTATAAGCACAAGCTGCTCGCTGTTTACTGATTTTAGGCGATTCTAATATTCATTAAGTCTTCTTAACATCTAAATTTCCCTTCATTCTTAGATATTTTCGCTAGTAATCAAGTGTAAGATTAAGCTTTTAAAATGTTTATTAGTGTACATTTTGCTTCTCAATAGTAACCATATATGTTTTTACAGTTCTGGGAGATCATCTCTGACGAGCACGGCATCGACCCAACCGGCGCGTACCATGGCGACTCAGACCTGCAGCTGGAGCGCATCAACGTTTATTACAACGAGGCCTCCGGCGGCAAGTATGTGCCGCGCGCCATCCTCGTCGACCTCGAGCCTGGCACCATGGACTCCGTGCGATCCGGACCTTTCGGACAGATCTTCCGGCCGGACAACTTCGTCTTCGGTCAGTCCGGCGCCGGTAACAACTGGGCTAAGGGCCACTACACAGAGGGCGCAGAGCTTGTCGACTCAGTTCTTGACGTAGTACGCAAAGAATCAGAATCATGCGATTGTTTACAAGGCTTCCAGCTCACACACTCCCTTGGTGGCGGTACCGGCTCCGGTATGGGAACACTCCTTATCTCCAAAATCAGAGAAGAGTACCCCGACAGGATCATGAACACATACTCAGTCGTCCCCTCGCCCAAAGTATCAGACACCGTAGTCGAACCTTACAACGCCACTCTCTCGGTCCACCAGCTCGTAGAAAACACAGACGAAACATATTGTATCGACAATGAAGCACTATACGACATCTGTTTCCGCACACTCAAGCTGTCCACACCCACCTACGGTGACTTGAATCACTTGGTATCGCTCACGATGTCCGGTGTCACGACTTGCCTCAGGTTCCCTGGTCAACTGAACGCCGATCTTCGTAAGCTAGCTGTAAATATGGTTCCATTCCCTCGTCTCCACTTCTTCATGCCCGGATTCGCTCCTCTCACGTCCCGTGGAAGCAGACAATACCGCGCCCTCACCGTGCCCGAGCTCACCCAGCAGATGTTCGACGCCAAGAACATGATGGCGGCGTGCGACCCTCGCCACGGCCGCTACCTCACCGTCGCCGCCATCTTCCGCGGTCGCATGTCCATGAAGGAGGTCGACGAGCAGATGCTCAACATCCAGAACAAGAACTCGTCCTACTTCGTCGAATGGATCCCCAACAACGTGAAGACCGCCGTGTGTGACATCCCGCCGCGTGGTCTTAAAATGGCCGCCACCTTCATCGGTAACTCGACCGCCATCCAGGAGCTGTTCAAGCGTATCTCAGAACAGTTCACCGCTATGTTCAGGCGCAAGGCCTTCTTGCATTGGTACACCGGCGAGGGCATGGACGAGATGGAGTTCACCGAGGCGGAGAGCAACATGAACGATCTCGTCTCCGAGTACCAGCAGTACCAGGAGGCCACCGCCGACGAGGACGCCGAGTTCGATGAGGAGCAGGAGCAGGAAGTCGACGAGCACTAAACACTGAACGGAAGCGTAGAAAACTTTTGTCAATTTAAACGCGTTTCGCCAAATGAGTAACAAATTGATTCCTACGTTAAATTCAGAACCTGCTTTCTAACTTTTAACAGATGCACAATTTAACATTATCAAAATTATTATGATATTTAAAAACAAATATAAATTGACGGCATTTGTATTCTATCAATACATTCCTCGTGATTCCAGAAAGACTCATTGAGAGCTAGATCTGAATTGTTTAAAGGCTGATCTAAAGTAGACATTGTGTGTTTATAATGTTTGGGAACAAAACAAATTGCCAAACGTAAAAATGTCCGCTACAATAACAGAAGTTATTACAGTTACGATTGTTTTGAACAATAATTTAATGTATACAATGTGCCGGACGAGTATGCAACCGGCATTCTTTTATTTATTGATCATTGCGAGAAACGAGACATCCGTTGACAATGAATTCTCGCAATGCCAGCCAGCGTTATTCTTTTACTGCTGTCAAATACCCAGAAAAGGACAGTCGGCTTACAAATGCAATAATAACTGAAAATGTCGGTTACAAACTTACCCTGTATGCTGTAATAAAGATTTTTATTTATTAAAAGAAACTGGTCTTTACTTCTACCCAAAATCTTAAAACCTACCTAAGTTAAATTGTTTTATTTTCCTTGTATTTTTTTATACTGTTTAGGAAGCCACAGAAAGCATTCTGTTTTATTTTTAATCTGTGATCTAACACATGATTCTAATCACAGATTTACTTGTAACAAAACTGAAACTAAACTTTAGTTTATTTAAATTGCGTATTTTAAAATAATAATCAATAAGTTACAAGAATCAAAATAGGAAGTCGTATTTTAGGTAACTAGGTAATGATTTTATAAAAAAAACCTTGAACAGTAACAAAACAAAACTTTAAAACATCCTTGTACGATAAGATAAAGTCAGGTAAAATTACATACGTGTGAAACACATTGTATAAATTCTGTCCCCCGAACAACCGGAGTTTCTAAAAAAAAATTACATAATACTGACATATTATTCATGTTTAAATACTTAAAAATACAAAATATATTTATCTAACATTTTATTACATATGCTGACCGTAAGCACCTTTCTACCTTGGTTCTATATTTAGAACTGCACTAACGACCAATCATCAATGGCCTCCATCCACGCACAATAAATCCTTTGTGAGTAGTAAATTGCCAATAGAAAAGAGGCCGACAAGGTTCACCACAAATTGGTTTTTAGATAACGGAGTGATGTCAGGTTTAAATTCTCGTAAACAAACGCTTATGTCATTCGGATGGCGCGAGTTTCAAGCATTTAGATCACGTGAAACGTCATTAGGTGATCGCTTGCAATGACAAAATGGCGGACGTTCTGCCCCACATATGGAAGAATTTATAGCAATTTAACAAATTAAAATAAATCTCAGAAAATTAACATTACTTTAATATTATTTCGAATATTAGTAATGATTTATTCATGATTGAATTTCTGTTCGCTTAATTTTTTATTACGATAAATAGCTAAAAGGGAGCTAATTTATCAAACTGATTTATTTTAAGATGGTTAAAAAATTACACTGGTCTCCATTGGTTTTGTTGCCCTATATATGAAAATTATTTTGGGTCCATTTATGCACACCATTCTTGAAACTGTCAATTTGTTAGATTTGTCCTGATTTTTTTAAAATCCTTATTATAATTAAAATAAAATTTTTAACAAGAATTATAATTTATTAAAATCTTAGATATATGCAAAAATCATGAAAATACGAGCACATTAAGAACTTTCATGAACATATTCGTAATCTAGGCACTTGAAAACGTAAAAATTTTCGTGGATATCCAGGGCAACAAAAAACCTTTTTTTTATAGAGCTGTATTATTTGGCGCTTTAAGAAATGAGTTGCTTTAACGCCAACAACAGCTTTTTGAAGACAAGTAACTATGTCTTGTGAACTCAATACCTCGGCTTAAGGAAGGACGCTAAACGACATGATTCCTCAACAACACGCCAATCTTAATAAAACCTACATATGGAGTCTAGATTGTAGACAATGATTTCTTAACCACGTCAGCAAGGAAGAACCTTCGATAAATTAAGAACAACACTTTTCTACGACCTCCCCGCCCACTATCTACTCTGTGGTAATATTTACCCACGCGTGATTATAATCTGTAATCATTATCTGTCATTTAAATTTATTAAATGTTTCGTTTGAAATTGACTCAGTTATCAGAAATTTAGATATCAGCTGTATATTTATGATAGAACTGGTTATCGCCCGTGACTCCGTCCGTGTTGTATTAAAAAACATAAATTCTGCCAGACTATCGTCTACATCTGTGGCAAATTTCATGAAGATTCGTTGAGTTGTTCCGGAGATATCTTCTAACAAACATCCATCCATCTATCTAAACTTTCGCATTTATAATATTAGATAGATTAGTAAGATTATTTTCTGTGGATTTCAATTTCTGTGATACTTGTTTTGATACATATCGGCATCCCTCACATTCTATTTTTAGCTGACTTCAAAAAGAAGGAGGTTATCAATTCGACTGTTTTTTTTTATTTTTATATATAAAGCACACACAACTTTTTGGTTTGGTTTACATTGTATTCTCTCTTTTTAATTTTTTGTACTTAAAAAAAACTAATATGGTTTATAAATATATTTAATTTATATTAAAATTAACATTAGTACCAAGTCCGAAGAAGAGCGGAGCTTCCTAACGCAGGCATTTGTTTGCTTACCAGGAGACTCCAGCATACTAATTACAACCATTGTATTTTTTACCGAATAAACTATTTTGTATTTTTTGTAAGAGTTACTTCGAAACCTACAGAAGACTTTTGTATTTTTCCTAAGTAAATATAACTGGGTGTTATTTCGTCTAATGAAATCTAATAAGAGTATCGTAATCTACTTAAAGGTTAAGGACTCGTCTATTTCTCGCCCACCTGGCACCGCGACAGGCCGCCATGACAAATTCGCGTTAACCTTTCAGACCAAAACCTATATTAAGATAATCTGTTAACTTAAAAATAAACTAGCTGTCGCCAGCGACTCCATCCGCGCGGAATTAAAAAAAAGATAATTAGCCTACGTATTCTTCCAGACTATGTTCTACATATGTGCCAAATTTCATCAAGATCCGTTGAGCCGTTCCGGAGATACCTTCAAACAAACATCCATCTAAACATTATTGTTTCGAATTTCGAGATTCGAAATTCAAAATTTCGAGATTATCGAAGTGACAGGTAACAGCTGTTAAAAGTTAATGTGATACTTGTCTTAAGATTAATAAGTTTAATTTAAAAGGGATTTTTGTTATCCATAGTAAGTGGACCACACAGTACCGAACAGTTTAACAAACATTTTAAAGTGTGGGCGCGACGCCATATTGAAATGAAAGTATATTACAATTCGCTTATTATAAACTTTGTAGTCATCGGGACAATGAACATATGGTTACAATACAGATGTATGTAAATTAAGACAGGCCAACCGAAAATCAGCTTTTTAGATATATAACTGAAGTAAGGGGGCTGAAGTTTAAATAACAACTGCTTGGAGAGTAGGTATTTTTTTAAACAAGTTAGAACTAAATTTTTTTTTTCTTTTTACAAAGACGATAACCGCAAAGATTTAACAGAAAATTTGTAAGTATATATTTTTCATAAACCATCAAAAGTTATAGAGCAATTTTAGCTCTACATAAAAAACGGAGAATTTGTTAGTAGTGATCATCTATTGGTCGAAATTCGATCATGAATCATAATGAAAGTGTTTTATATATTTCATAAAAATAGCTTTTTGTACTTCTTCTCCACATTAACTTCAACTGTCTTAAATTTTATATTCATCTCCTAAAGCAATTCCCTTCAAAAAAGGTAGGTACGAAGTTATCGCTTCGTGTTTTAATATATATATGTAGATGGCCGTGTCTAAAATGTTCTAATGTCTTCATTGCAATCGCGTTGCGTTGCGAATTTCGCGCAGCTTTGGCGCCATCTTGTCGTCGTCTGGTGAGATCTGTGTCGATGCGACTTATGTACTCGTATCTACTTAGTTTACTTCACATATGCCAGTATTTAAAGGAAAAAAATAAAACTTACAAATTACTTACTGTAATATCAATAAATATAACTAATTTTTCTTTAAATCACCAAATCACTCAAATTATTGAGACCAGAATTTATTAAGTACGAAAGAAAATATACGACGGTCTTCACGTAAATTTCTATTTTTATAATGTGACGTAATCGCAAGGTCTAATATTAAAAAATAAATATTCGACTGTCTATAAATGTGGGATTAAAACCTTCTAATTCCAAACATGGCTGACGTCAACGGCACAATGGTTTAACGACATAATCGCAGACGAAGTCGGGTAACGACCGCTAAAACTAACTAACCTATTTACACTGTTATAGGGTGAATGAAACTAAAAGCTATTTACTAGTATAATTACTAAAATTCCAAGCCGTTTCAAGCATACATTTTAGGTTAATTTGGTCATAGTATTTCTTATGAGAATACTTGAAAGACTTTTTTGTGAAGAATCCATTTGTGAATTTATGTTTTAGTTCATTCAAAGAGATATAATGTCGCAATCTGAGTCTTCTAATGGCCAATAATGAAGCCACTAAGTGTACATTTACGAAGAAATCTACACTAAGTGGTTTCTAAAGTAACAAAGATAATATTTATCTTTTTATATCGAGATATTTATTACTCTAAAGCAAAGAGAATGTTTGCTTAATTGTATGAATGTGGAAGAGGGAGAAATATGTCAGGACCACATCAAATGGAAGACGAGACCCATGAGGCCGTAAATGTGTACAGCCCATAACTTTAAGACGTACTAAAACTGTTACCAATGCGTCTTCCAACAAATGACCTTGTTTCTTTCATGTTTTTCTTAAATTTCGCTACAACAACATAAATTATCAACTGTACAATGAGTCTGCTTTCGATTTTAATGTACACTCGTTTTATTGCAAAAAAGACATCGTGTATGACATGTATGTATGTGTAGGTATGTATTGAATGTTTGCAGAGAGTTTTGCAGCCGCCTGGCGCTTGGTAACGAGACACGCCCGTGATAATGCGGACTTTTGGACCACAAAGGCGTAGCTACGTTACTATGGAGTTGGATTTTTGTTTTATTTGAGATTGATGAAAATAAAGAGGTTAATTCGTTTCGCGTGTATATATGTGGAATTGTGTGTGTATAAATCCTCTTGTACACTAAATAACTGTACCTATTTTGACCAATAAGGTTGTTGTAAGATCTTTACTCTGCTCCGGAGTGTATTTGTATTAAAGTTAATCGGGGTTATTGATTTTTTTTTCAGGTAACAACTAATGCATTTTATATGGTTGCATTTTATCAACCGGTTTATGATTGAACTTTATCAAGTGATGGATAACTTCCGATTACAGTATAAGTTATTTTAGATAAGACGTTCGTAAAAATGCATTCGAAACTGAAGTTTCATAATTTGTAAATTTTTACTCCTGATACCCATGTACAAAAAATATTGTTTTCTCTTTCATTTTCCGTGAAGATACAAAATGTTTTGTACATGTGTTTCGGCAGTAAATTTCAAAGTTTAAGATCGAAACCATTTTATTTTGTGTAAAGCGTAAACTTAATTATCACCTGAAAAACTTAAAAAATAATATGTTAATTATGTAATAAAGACAAAGGTTTTTTTTTCATATATACTAAGCGTCACGTTAAGTGCATGTATAATTTGTTATGGAGTCTTCGTAGTAAAAAATATAACTCAGACTTCACACAGAATTTACAATCCTTCAAGTTAATCTTCCCACAAATTATTATTTGTAACTGTTTTTAAGGAAAAAAAACGACCTTGATAATTATTATGCATATCAAGAATAATAATGCTAACAACGTAATTCCCAATTCTATCTGTTACATGACAGTATATAGAAAGAAAAAGATTTATTAAGAAATTAAAAATCAATTAGGAGACGCAAAGTACACTGTCTTAAGCCAAGATTACCAGAATTTTAATAAATAAACTTTTTTATTTCAAATATCCATAGACATATCCATTTAATAGTAACAATTAGAATTGTTTTATCTGTCAAATTTAAATTTGTCTAATATAAATCTTAGTGAGATTTAAGTAGAAAAGCCTCTATCCGTACTTACCAAGCCGCCTTTATTCAGTATTGATCCCGAAGCCCCGTCGAAAATACAGCTACGAAATTGTCTGTAGCCGCCATATTGCTTATACGTACACATAAAATTGCGCACGTGGTCAAAAAATTACAGTTTACTCCGTTTTCGAGTCACTTATCAATAACCAGCTAAGCAGAAATGATAAAGAACGATGGAAAACGTTTATTTCTCTTCTTTGGCGATTTTATTCCAATTTTTAGGAAGTTTTTCTATAAAAGAGGCGTTTAGGCGCCGATGAGATTTAAAAAAGGGCTTTTGTATCTTTTCCTCCTTGCATTTCCTTTCCTAATTAACTGATAAGAACTATTTCTAAGCTGCTACGATAGGTTCCTTCTAAAATCTTCTTAAAGGGCTACAAAGCATTTGCGGTATCACAGATGTTGCTATGGGCGTCGTCGACCTCGAAAAAAGGTGCTCTTGTTTTAAACTATGTAAGTTTTTTGCCTAAATGTTATAGAATTGTTGGTTGACGATGTTCTAATCCTATTACGTAACGTATACGTACCTGGATCTAGAAATATTGAGATAAACAAGTTAAACCCACTAAAATGTACGAAACATAATCAACTAATTTTCTTCAGGTCGCCAATAAGTGTTAACTTAAATTTAGGATAGGAACAAGAGCTTTAGCAAAAAAAATGCTTGGTTTACATCATGACGGTACAATAGGGCAGTAGCATTGGACTGGAATAGACTGTTTTAGCTCGCTGGCGCCAGTTAGTACATTGTACCGGGGTATGCAATCGCTGATTTTAAGAGCTACTATCCTACTGTACTGGTATTATGTAAACTGGGCTTAATGCATTTATTAAACATAGCATTTTATCGTATGATAAATAAAGAATTAAACTTACTAAATACTGTAAACGTTAGTATTAGATAAGAAAGTTTTTTCAATAAAACAATATGTTAAACAGTTTTGGTTAGGTATGTCATAGAAAAACAATATTTTTTATAGTAACATGGTTCAATTTCTAAAGTAGATATACTTTTTATTATATCAAAAAAATATCAATACTATACCCAGTCATCCTCCAATGCCGGCCGGCTGCAAGTGCCAACATAACGGCAAAAACACACCTGGCCCAATAAACACTTCATTGAAAGTATTTACGCTTTGAAATAAAATTATTGTACTTAAAATAAGCCTATTTTTAATTAATATAC
Organism: Papilio machaon; assembly: GCF_912999745.1. NCBI lineage: Eukaryota > Metazoa > Arthropoda > Insecta > Lepidoptera > Papilionidae > Papilio > Papilio machaon. The sequence continues at coordinate 514,417 of NC_060011.1, forward strand.
ATATTCAGAAACTTTCTTTGATATATTTTTTAATAATAATAATTAAATTATAAAACGATGACGCCGGCTTTATTGATTTCATTTGTTGGCAGCACTGTAGAAAGTATGCGAGCCTCAACCAATCACAATGTAGCAGCAAAATAAAGGGATGTACTCGGTAAACTCGATAACAGTAGTTCAAAATTTATTTATGCGAAATAAAAATTTGCATTGTACGTACAATTATGAATAGAAGAACTTGACTTTGACTAAAGTTTATTGTAGTAACAAACTTTACATATCATCAGCAGCTTCAATTAGTAAGGTTTGTCCTATTGCTGGATAATATTTTAGAAAAGTAGCAGTAATAACTTGTTACTCGGTGATAGTATAGCTTTATAATGGCAAAATAATTTTTGAAATCAGTCCAGCAGTTTTTGTTTTTCAATTCTGCTCTTTACAATATTAGCATAGACAACTAGGTCAAACTGGTCTACTTTTTTGCTTAACCTAAATCTATCACAATTCTTCCAATCTCCAAGGATTTCGTAATCTTTACTTTTTGGTAAATTGTTATCGAATATGTTACTATGCAATAATTCAATATGACCCATAAATGTTAAAAAACGTCCAAACAATTTTTAGCAACCACTGGTAATGTCGCAATGCGACAAATTTTATCGATAAGATGAGTGGATTTGTTGCCACATCACTACTTCAACCATTGGTTTCGTCGTCGAGTCGAAACGGAACAAGATTATTCTTCAAGTAACCACGGTAGTACGTGGTGCGTGCGGAGCAGAAAAAATATAGTAGTGTTAAGTAATTTAATAAGTTCACATACAAAATGAGGGAAATCGTACACATCCAGGCTGGTCAGTGCGGCAACCAGATCGGCGCTAAGGTAATTATCGACTTTCTTTTGTTTGAGTTAACGTTTCGTTCACCCCGGCTGAGAATCTGCAGCCGGCATTTTGTGACGCCACTCGGTCACGATAAAAAAAAACTGTCTCGATTTAAATGTTCCGTTCTTTTTTCAATATATTTCGAATCGAACTTTTTGTTACACTTATCTATAACAATAAATAAGTTTGTCGATCATGTTGTAATTAATTGTTGGTCGTAAATATTGTAATGCTCAATAATTAAGGTTAGTTCGCTTCGAATATGTTTGATAATACATCAAATTAAGTTAATCGTAACGAATTGAGTGGCAATTGTTATAAATTGCGATGAGCGACCCCGCCTAGTTCGTATCGATCGGATGATGCGAGTCGGTTCGTGCGACTAGTTCCACGTGTTTTGTCGCCATTTGCCATTCCACGGGCCTAATTTCACATTTCCGTACGTATTTTTTCGCATACTGTACTAAAAGATTGCATACATACGATCGGATATCTAGATATAAATTTAACAACACTTCGGTTAACGTCTTATTCTTTTGTATTTCTAAAATAACCCAATATAAAAAAAAAAAAACTATTCAAATCATCTCTTTGTTATTCCACGAAAAACCGTTAACAAAGGGCATAGTTTTTTAAACCGAACCCAAGGCCACAGTTGGCGTCCTATGATAAGGGTCGACCAATCACAGGCCGTCTTATAAAGTTCGAAATTCGAGCCGAGGAAAAAAAAATAACGGAATAGACCATATGGCCGGAAACCCAAGCAGCACAGGTAAAATATGGTTCATTGTTTTTTTTTTATAATGTTTAAATGTCATTTAATTTAAGTAGCCAGTCAATTTATAGTTTTTACAATTAATAAAGCTGAACTATACATTTTTTACTAAATTTTAAAGTTTATAACTTTTTATGAGACTGGCATTGTGCCAGAAACTCAAACTTATTTCCGAATTTAAAAAAACAAAATCGAAGTTAAATTGGAAAAAAAAATTATACCAAAAGATTGCTGCGGAAATGTTTATGCAAATATTCAAATTAACAGTACAATTAGTTTTTTTTTTCTCTGTTGTACAGTAAAAAAAGGTTATAGCAAAATGTAGATTATGTTAATAATAACGGATAATAGGAAGGAAGAGACGTGTGCAGTTCGTTGACCGCCATTTTCTTCCGCATTGGCTAAAATAAGCCTAGTTTACACGAAACTGAACGGTTTATGACGAAACTTAAATGTAAAACGGGCTTTATGACTGACAGTTGTTTATCACCGACAAGAAAGTAGGACGTTGTTAAAAAAAACACCTGGATACATGTAATGCAGCGTTTTATTTTTTAATTTGTTAGAAAAACCATTATTACAATCATTCTAATATTATAAATGCGAATATTTAGATGGATAGAAGTTTGTCTAAAGGTATCTACGGATCGGCATAACGGATCTTGATGAAATTTGGCACAGATGTAGAACATAGTCTGGAAGAAAACATAGGCTACTTCTTTAGATTTTTCTTTATTCCGCGCGGACGAAGTCGCTGGCGACAGCTAGTATAAAATTAAATTAGACAACTCGTCACATACATAAAGATAACTAATTACATCAATTTGTTTGACTCCACTTGATAACTTGTAAGTTACTAAGAGTTTTTAAATTACTTAAGGGATAATAAAATTAAAAGCATTTAATTATAACATTAGTTTATTTTGTATGAGTGTATTTTACTCATAATGAACATGTTTTTGCAGTGGAAATTCATGACTGAATTTGAAGACTGAATTCACTTGGACATTAAACATTAGCAAAAGAAACATTAGGAAAGAAATGATTAGCAAAAAACCAAAAGTCGATTAAACAAAAATTTCAAACCTTTTGTAATTAGATTGAAAAATTTGTCAAGATTTGATATTTACTTAAATTATATTTTTTTTATGAATATAAACTTTATTTCAATTTAGTACAACTTTCTAAATACGAACTTTTAATACTTTCACTTTTTACGTAAGTCTTCAATTACTGAAGATAAAAAAAAAAATTCAGTCGAATTGATAACCTCCTTCTTTTTGAAGTCGGCTAAAAATGGTGGTATTTTTCCAAAAAATCTATTTTGTTATTTAAAAAAAAAACGTAATATCTATAATTTTTTTTTTTAAATTAAAACTATTTCTAAATATTATTTTATTACTTAGTTACAAATACAATAGTTTAATGTGTCACAATTTGAATTAAACGGAAACAATTAATTACGTAAAATAACTGACGCATTAGTCGTTACTATTTATACATCGAGATGCATAAAATGCGTCAAAGTTTTTCAATGTTAGACTTATTTTTTTAAATGTTCATTTGAACGCAATTAGAAGTGTAAATGGAAAATAAAATCAATATTTTCAGTATATAAGAGTTGCTAGACTTAGGTATAAATATACTATATAAATTTAGGGGTATATAAAATTTCATGACAACATTCAGCTACGTAACTCGGCTCGCCGCAACAAATAGTTTCAAACCACAACACCAACATGTTTATCGAATTACAGACATTATGATACTATGAAAATAAATTTTAGTGTGTACATCAATTTACTTACCTCATAATTTTAACATAAAACAAAAAAATACATGTGTAATGGCCGCCATGTTAGAATTAGACGACCGTTTACTTAATTTCGGATTATTGGATTGAAATGAAGGATAGTGTATATAGTTTTAAGGGGACCTAGCACGAAAATTTTCGAGATAGTATTTAAAACGTCTCAGTAACGTCATAAGTATTTATTTATAAATAATCGTTCATACAGACGATCATAAAGTAACTACGTGACAAGTGCACTGTACTGATAAGTTGTGTACTTCAATGCAAGTATCAAGACCACTTTATCTCTCTCTTACGTAATGACTAAAAATAAATAATCTTACAACTGTATTATATTAAGGGTGTTCAAAGAAAAACTATGAAAATAAACTGTAAAAAAATGACTTAAAAAATAAAAAATCATAAAGTTTCCTATGCATCATGTAGGAATTTTCTGCGTTGTGAATTTTTAATTAAGAGATGTTTATTTTAATTGCATTTTAAATCGACTACAAAACGTCAATTATAAATTTACAGTAAACATAATCAAAGAATTGTTTTTTTAAGTGGCCGATTGTCTTTGATCTAAAGATAAGACTTATAATGGAATCACGAAGAAAGAACAGTACCGCGAACGGAAAGTTAACTGTACTTCCAATTTATCTCGTATCGATAAAATATAACGTGTATCAGCGAAGTGTTTTATATTATCGCAAACAACACCTAGTAACGTTGTTCAATATCATTTTATCATAAAAATTACATTCAAATTAATTTTAATACGGGTCGTAAGGCATGTGTTGGCGTTGCCAATTTTGGCAGGTCTGACGATATCGCGACCTATAAAGCAAGATTCTTGGTAGGTCTCCTTATATGGAGTGATTATACAGTACTGAAACATGCAATCTTAAAGCAGCCCGTAAACGGTTGGCTTATGAGTCATTTAAAATAATAAATTCGCTACGATCGATAGCGGAGAAAGCCTGATAAGGCGACCTCGTGAATATGTTAATGTTTTACTGTTTCGGTCACAATTACTATGGTAACCGATGATTCAGACATCACGCGATCCACCCTCGCCTGGTTACGTGTTATTTAAACTTGTATTCCTTATGAACGTTAGCTTTTTTTAATCCTTTATGAATCGCTAAGAAATATATTTTTTATACTAAACGTCAGCACGACTCTACCGCTTACATTTATAGTAATATGCTCATCCTTTTTACAGTTCTGGGAGATCATCTCTGACGAGCACGGTATCGACCCAACCGGCGCGTACCATGGCGACTCGGACCTGCAGCTGGAGCGCATTAACGTTTATTACAACGAGGCCTCCGGCGGCAAGTATGTGCCGCGCGCCATCCTCGTCGACCTCGAGCCTGGCACCATGGACTCGGTGCGCTCCGGACCCTTTGGACAGATCTTCCGGCCGGACAACTTCGTCTTCGGTCAGTCCGGCGCCGGTAACAACTGGGCTAAGGGCCACTACACAGAGGGTGCGGAGCTCGTCGACTCCGTTCTTGACGTAGTACGCAAAGAAGCAGAGTCCTGTGACTGCCTGCAAGGTTTCCAACTCACACACTCCCTCGGAGGCGGTACCGGCTCCGGCATGGGCACACTACTTATTTCTAAGATCAGAGAGGAGTACCCCGATAGAATAATGAACACTTATTCCGTCGTACCCTCTCCCAAAGTGTCAGACACAGTAGTAGAACCTTACAACGCCACACTCTCGGTCCACCAGCTCGTCGAGAACACAGACGAAACCTACTGTATTGACAACGAGGCTCTCTACGACATCTGCTTCCGCACGCTCAAACTCTCCACACCCACATACGGCGACCTGAACCACCTGGTGTCGCTGACGATGTCCGGCGTGACCACCTGCCTGCGATTCCCCGGTCAGCTGAACGCCGACCTGCGCAAGCTGGCCGTCAACATGGTGCCCTTCCCACGGTTGCACTTCTTCATGCCCGGCTTCGCGCCGCTCACGTCCCGCGGCAGCCAGCAGTACCGCGCCCTCACCGTGCCCGAGCTCACCCAGCAGATGTTCGACGCCAAGAACATGATGGCGGCGTGCGATCCTCGCCACGGCCGCTACCTCACCGTCGCCGCCATCTTCCGCGGCCGCATGTCCATGAAGGAGGTCGACGAGCAGATGCTCAACATCCAGAACAAGAACTCGTCCTACTTCGTCGAATGGATCCCCAACAACGTGAAGACCGCCGTGTGCGACATCCCGCCGCGTGGTCTTAAAATGGCCGCCACCTTCATCGGTAACTCGACCGCCATCCAGGAGCTGTTCAAGCGCATCTCAGAACAGTTCACCGCTATGTTCAGGCGCAAGGCCTTCTTGCATTGGTACACCGGCGAGGGCATGGACGAGATGGAGTTCACCGAGGCGGAGAGCAACATGAACGATCTCGTCTCCGAGTACCAGCAGTACCAGGAGGCCACCGCCGACGAGGACGCCGAGTTCGATGAGGAGCAGGAGCAGGAGATCGAAGACAACTAGACCCGCCCCCGTCGCCACCCTGTTACACTTACCTCCCCCTCCCCCCTTACCCATCTGGACCTGCCAGCGTTCTTTGCTTCTGTAGTTTTGTACATGTTTGTAAAGATAGTCCCCGTGTGCGGCACGTGGCGGAGGCACGCCTGCGTCGCGTAGTGATACATTCCCAGTGTTTTCCTGACCGAAGGGCGCTCGCTCGGTTGTTTATTGACTTAAACAGCTCCCCCCCACGACGTGGCCCCTTCGCCACCACTACTCGGTGCTGTGGACTCACTGATGACACAAAAGGAAAAAGATCTTTTGTTTTGATATAAGGCTGAACTTGATTTTTTTAATACCTAAGTTAATTATTAATCTTTGTAACCAGTGTGTTTTTTTTATGTCCGCTCTCACACGTCTGAGACTGACAATCATGTCGTACAATTTTTCGAAGTCGATCAAACTTTTTAATTATTATATTCCAGCTGGTGAATAATAAAATTTAATGATTTTATAACGTTGTTTTATTTTGATGACATACTTGCAACACCATTCGTTTAATAGTTGATAAAAAGAAATACATAAATGGCATAGTTTGTCTATAATCGCTGAAGTACAATTTACTTCTATGATAAATTCTGACTAATTATAAATATTATTTGAAATAGAAACGATGACGTACTTAAATGATTCATTGCAGGAAAAAATATCATTTAATTCCAATTTCGTAAAATACGAACAAATCCAACTACACAACTTCTTATTTCAAAACGTCTATTCTTGTTTTAAATAAACAATAGGGCAAAGACCATGTGGGCCTCAAATGGCATTACCATTTTTATAAATTGATTCATAATGTGTGGGTAGTTATAGACTGCAAACTAAATAGGCAAGAACTACCTACCTACGCTCGCAAAATCACGTCCGCAAGTCAATGTTCTGTTATTCAATTGCCTCTATTGATGTGTTATTAAATAATGTTAGGTTTAACCGACGTATAACTTACCATAATATGTTTGGTCTCAAAGGAAATAAGAAATTTCTGTTGACTCTTAATACCATAAAAGGCAAGCATTTCGACTTTACCTATGCAAATAAATAACCTAGAATCTAGGTAATAAAAAATTGTAGAATGAAAACTGAATATGATCGATAGTATCAAGCATAAAATTATAAGAGATTTTTCATCTAAGGTATAACTTTGTAGTCAATAGGTACTAAATTTGTTAATAAACTGGTTGACCTTTTAGGTGTGCTAACTAGACCAAATAAATTGCTTGAAACCCTTTTGCATAAGGATTCTTAACACCTTCGCGCTTATCATGCAGCTAACTATCGAAGCTTATCAGGTATAATCTTATTGCATTCTTCATTTATATTGCAAAAACTTGTTCCTATACAAAGTGAGATCGCAACCAGTTCATTACCATATATTCTGTACACAGCAAAATAATGAAGGCTTAGCTATTTCCGGTGCTTAAGCGCAGCGACGATACGCCCGCCATATGCTAATTTTGAGGTTATCATTTAATATGACAGCTAGAAAGGAATGATTATAAAAGAAATTGTAATAATACTTGACTCATCTTTTGTTACTTACAAAATCTTATTGTGAAGATGGACGGAAAAAAAACGTATACATGGACAGGTTATAAAAAAATCCGGCAAGTAAGAGTCTGAGAAGTACCATGTAGATTTTGATTCCTTTGTGAATGTCGAGAATTTGCAGTACTGAAACTGAAAATTTTAGAACTGCTGTATCTTTTAATTGCGCTGGCTTAGAAGTTTGGTTTATTCACATTTTGAAGGGACAGTAAACCTGAGTATTTGATATAAATTCTACATTGATACCTCCATGCGTTTCTGAGAAAAAGCGTCTTGACAAACAGACGGACAGAAAACAAAGTGATCCTATAAGTTCTGTATTTTCCTATCGAGTTAAAGAACACTAAAAAGTAGTTATATCAGATGTATTCCGTAGCCAGAAAATACAGATAGACCCACAAATATAACTGTTTTCAGTAACTTGAATGTATGTCCATAAATTAGTCGATATTTTTTTTTTACTAAGTCGTAGGAATTGACGAATACATCCATAGTAGTGATGCAACGGAAGTGTCTTACCGGAACCAGAAACGGAAACAGATGTCAAAAATAAATTTTAGCAGAAACGGAAACGGATGCGGAAACAGAAGTGTAAATAATAATATAAAACATATTTACAAAAATATTTTTTTCGGTAAAAACAGTTTGTATTCGTTTTTAATTTATTAAGGCATTGGATATCGGTGTCCTTTAGCCTTCAATGTATGTATTTTTACTGCGCTGCAATAAGTTAAAATACGCGTTTTTTTTTAATTTATTTTCAGGAAACAAAATTACACTATTTACAAATTAAAGTTCGCCAAACCACTCGTGTTGACAAACGACAAATATATTTCTAATTATATAATGATGATATATTACATGGTTAACACTTATTAAAAAGTACATTTAATAACTCGTAAGTATGAAATAGTCACATTTTGCCAGTTGTCAAATTTTATATGGACAACAACTAGACAGTTTACTCCAGCAAGAGAAACTGATTGTTTCAAACAGCAGCAGAAAATATTATGCGCTTAAATTCACAAAATAGTACGTAAACAAACAAATGCGACAAGTGCCGAAAGGCCGCGCACGGACTGCGCGTCTCTCGCCGCGCATTTAGATCTCTCAGCCGTCGTAAAGTTCCGTTTTATCTCCGTTATAAAAGTTGCGGAAACAGAAACAGAAACGGATGTTGAAAAGCACGCGGAACTTCCGCACTTGCGGAAACGGAAACAGACATCCGTTGCATCACTAATCCATAGGCAATTCTTTTAGCTAGAAAGTTAATCACTTTGTGTTCGGAAAGTAAAACGGTGTAACAGTACTTAAGCCCTTTTTTAATTTATGCTAATTAAGCCTCGTTAAGATCCCGTTTCATGCATGGACAGTTATGTTACGCCTTCCACTAATTGATCAGGAACGTGCGAATTTTAACAAACAGTGCCAGATATCTCGACTTCGACCAGTGAAATACCACGAACTCACAGAAGATAGGTGTGAAAGTTTTCTGCCTTTCGTCTAATGGGTGCATTAACATAGACATTATTATTTGTTACGTCTATGGCCTGAACTGAATACATTGCTTTCTCACCTGTCAAAATAGGCTAAATTATTTTAGAGGGAATATATAAAGAGCTTTGAATATAATTTTCTTTGGTATAGAATACAGAAAAAAGATTTCAGATATAGAAAAAAATCGACATTTTACATACTAATTTAAAGGATAAGCCACAACTGTGTAGTCATCGACAGATGTGGCAGGAACAAGTGGACGGAAGCCGGAAATGGTCGATCGCACAAAAACAAAGGAATTTGTATTGTCTCGTTCATATAAATGTCACAAAAAGTAAAAAAATAGCTTTAAACGCGATTTTCATTATCACGAAAATAACGTAATGGTTTATTGGCATAATATTAATATGGTTGCAGGAATCCTGAGATTTCTATGCCATCCGCCATCTTGAATTTTGCCGCCTACGCAAACGTTCTAACTTGCTGGATATTGTAGCGCCATTAAAACTATAAAATGTGTTATAGAAGTGAGAGATGCGGTCGTTGCCCTTAGTCATGCTTAGAAATAAAAAGCCAAGTATAAATTGTATTAAATAATTTACATAGAAAGTTACCAACATAACGTGCAATAGCATTTAATTTTAAAAATTATAATTTTAATATCACACCACACCTTTCGTTTAGGGAGGTGCTGATTTTAGTTAAGCTTTTTGATTTGCCAAATCCATTGTCAAAACACATAATTTCTGTTACGGAGAAGAAATAAAACACATTTGATCTGTACATTTATTGCAATTTAAAAGAAAAGCATATTAATCGTATTTCTTACTAATATTATAAATGCGAAAGTTTAGATGGATGGATGTTTCTTAGAAGGTATCTTCGAAACGGCTCAACGGATCTTGATGAAAATTGGCACAGATGTAGAACATAGTCTGGAAGAACACATAAACTAATTATTCTTTTAATTCCACGCTGACGCAGTCGCGGGCGACAGCTAGTTGTGATGTATAGGTAAATTTGAATCTATATATATAAAAGAAAGTTGTGTTAGTTACACCATTTATAACTCAAGAACGGCTGAATCGATTTGACTGAAAATTGATGGGCAGGTAGCTTAGAACCAGGAATAGGACATAGGATAATTTTTACCCCGTTTTCTATTTTTTTTTATTCCGCGCGGACGGAGTCGCGGGTAAAAGCTAGTAAATTATAAATAGTCCTTCGCATAGTTTATTAATTAATAAAATTAAATAAGTACAATACCAACAAATGTATAAATGAGAGCTTATTTCAGATCTAAGTAAGTGATGAAAATAGAAAAAAAGCATTAAATCGTGAATGTTCTTCAATTTCTTAATCCAGTTTCGACTTTTACCATAAATCTAAACCGAGTAACCGAATTGGCATTCCTTGATGTGATCAGATACTATTTCGGCCGTTTCATCGCTTATTCGTCCAGCGTTCCTTAATATTTTCACTAAATTAGTCATCGTGTACACAGACTTTACTTGGACGCCATTTGCTTTTAACACACTAGCGCCACCTTGTTCCCTATCGAGAACTACTACAGCGTGTGAAACTTGTAAACCTTCGGCGCGAATAGTTGTTACTGCTTCCAATAAACTGCCACCAGATGTCACTACGTCCTCGACGATTAAACATTTCTGATCTTTCTCGAACACTCCTTCTAAGATTTTTTTAGTTGCATATAATTTTGTTTCCTTTCTCTTCATAATCATTGGTGTATTTGTATTAACTGACATGACAGCTGCGAACGGCAAAGCTGCATATGGCACACCACAAAGTATATCGTGAGGTATTTCCTTCGCTAAATTCTGTAATTGTCTACATATCGCCATCTGAAATTATCAGTAGGTACATTAATTAGTGGGCAATAAAATAATATGCATCGACCTATGCCCTTTGATGATTTGTGACAGGAATTATCAAGATAACGGTTAATGTAATATAATACTTAATAAGAAATTATCATTGAACTTGTTAGTTATTGCGACATAATTTCTGAACGGTTTGTTTATACGCTTTCGTGGCAATATTCCTTGTAAAGGATTCAATGTTTATCTCGAATTGGAATATTTTATTTATAATTTCCTAGAAAAAGATAAAAGCTTCTTCATCTTTGTTAATATAATGAACAACTCACAACCGTTACCCAGAAAGCAATAATGTTCAAGGACGTAATACAATGTCAATTCAATGAGTACCTCTGACGCTACAATCGCGTTCTTTATTACATCACTTCCTAATGTACGCAAAGGAATTAGTTTCATATTTATCCGCAATATGGCGAGAGTTATGGCAATCTATACGTTCCTAGAATAGCTATTACTGAGCCGAGATTTATTTTTATTTATTAATTGTGGTTTAACAACAAAATTACAAGTTGTTTCTGTATATATATAATATTGTAGACAAGAAACGAGTAATTACACTTAAAGAAAATCATACAGTATAGGATTGTTGTACAAAGTACTTGTTTTAAAACTGTCGTCCTAAATAAATAAACTTCTTGTGGATTTCTATTTATATAAAATTTCGTGGGATCAGGACTGGTGATGATAACTGAATGAATGATGTTAGTATAACAAGAGGAACACACCATGAGCTTGGGATGTGAGACAATGACCCTGAGGTCAAAGTAAATTGGGGTGCGGCGGCCAAGCTTGGCCTCAATGTCACCCAGCCGCACCGCGCCCGCGTCGAACAGCCGCACTGCGAGCTCCTCCAAACTCTCCCCTGTCATCTGCAGACATATAAACGTACATATTTGAAAAGATCGCAATGGTTTGGATAGATGTACGCAAATTTGTTACCACGTAGCGTTGCCAGGTGTCCGGATATAGCCGGACATAGGTAGGCTTTTTGATTGCGTGTCCGGCCAAAATAAACGGTTTTCCGGCTTTTGTTAGGCTTTTTACATTTCCCAAACGAGAGTGTACCTATTAATACTGAGACAAAATCCTAAATAATATAGGGTGTCCGACCTTTCTACCCAAACTGGCTTGTCTGTTCGGCTAGTAGGTTTGGCGAACTGGCAACCCTATTACCACGTTACTCCAAAACAGCTGAACGGATCTGAATGAAATTTAGAGCAAAGATTACTGTCTGGGTTTATAGTATGTACTAAAAAAATGAAAAATTTATTTCACGCTTGTGTCTGCTAGTAATTATTATTTTACCATTATACTTATTTATATTGTAAATGCACAATAATCGTTATCCGTTATATAAATTGAGAACGTTACGTCATCCCCAATAATTCTAAAAATTCAAACCTGAATATCAACACAGTATGTAGTCTATTATATAATAATAAAATTAAAGTGTCTGTTTGTTACATAAAAAATCTATTACGTACACATGATGTATTTGCGTTGTTGATAACGATATTTTTTTGTCTGTCTGTCTGTCTGCAAGTCTGCATTTGTTCCGGATTATCTTAGAAACGTGTGGATCGATTTTGAGGGATCTTTTACTGGAAGATAGTTGATGCATGCGGGAAAAACTTAGGCTAGTTAATCCTTACTTATATTATAAATGCGAAAGTAATTCTGTCTCTGTCGAGCTTTCACGCCAAAATAACTGCACCGATTTAAATGAAATTTGGTACAGAGATATTCAAGAGCCTGAGAAAGGACATTGCCAACTTTTTAATGCGAAAAGGGGTTGTGAAGGGGATGAAAAGTTGTATGGAAATGTTAATATTGCAGCTAGAAGATTGAAAACTTCTTTTTTAGGCTTAAATTGATATAAATGTATAATATAATGTATAAAGGTTGTGTCAACCCGTGAACATGGCGCATGCAACTGTGCCGAAATATCGGGAGCTCAAACAGCCTAATCGTGGTAAGAATCCCGTTTCTTACGAACATTATATTAGTAAAAACCACGAAAGTTTGAAGTTATAAATGTATAATATATTAGTTTTATTGTAATTTTTTTAAAAGTTTAAGTTAAAAAAATTAGCTTAAATAATGAAAATGCTAACCGAAGACAGTATTATACGCAGACGAATTTGTAGGCAACAGCTAGTCAAACATATAATCAAACTGTACAATAACATGTTCAGTCGTTCAGTTTAATCCTGTCTCTTGAACTGGTTTCCGAAACAGAACATAAATAAATAAAACCAGCGTTTTTTACCGAAACACTCATATATGTAGATACGACCGTTTTCTTGTTTAATTTAATGACCTCGAATTCCTTATATCGTGACTAGTTTTCTTAATATTTATTTATTTCACAACAAAATATAATCCTTAACTAGGAAAGGTAAGATGCCCAAAATGGAAATAGAGAAGGGAAAATAATGAAAATGCTAACAAGGGAAAGGGGAAAGGGAAAATAATTTCAAAAACGGAATGATATGTCATTTGTTATTCCCAGATATGTTTTTCTATACATTTGAATTGAATTTCGCGCGCATTCCGTTACGTCACTTTGACGTTTGATTTTTTTATGTCGCCATAAAATAACCTCAAAAATAAACGAAAAAATTGTCATGGTTACTGGACACTAACCTCTATAAATGGATAGGTTATTTTCTTGGAAATGTCTGCTTTTATTACGATTTTACCGCGCCTGATTATGTTATGTAACAGTTAATTCTATCTATAATATTACTAGCTGTCGCCCGCGACTCCGTCCGCGCAGTTAAAAAAAAACTTAACAGCGGTATGAAAAATAGATGTTGGCCAATTCTCAGACCTACTGAATATGCTCACAAAATTTAATGAGAATCGGTCAAGCCGTTTCGGAGGAGTACGGGAACGAACATTGTGACACGAGAATTTTATATATAAGACTAGCTGTCGCCCGCGACTCCGTCCGCGCGCTGTTAAAAAAAAACTTAATGGGGGGTGGGTTATGAAAAATAGATGTTGGCGGATTCTCAGACCTACTGAATATGCTCACAAAATTTCATGAGAATCGGTCAAGCCGTGTCGGAGGAGTACGGAAACGAACATTGTGACACGAGAATTTTATATATAAGATTAGTTTGAATCTACATCACCGCTAAAAACCGCTACAATCAGCGTTGTGGCGAAAATCAAATAGGCACAAAATACCAGGCCGTATAGCCAGTCCATTTATAGAGGTCAGTGATGTTGGAATACAAAATTACGTGAAATGAGATGAATTAGCTTGCTAGGATATACTTTCCTATAATCTTATCAAATCAAGTTTTAAAATGAGATTTATGTAAAAAAAATAATTGAAAAAAACATTCCATCAGATATCGTTCGTTGAATATTTATTAATATCTAACTAGTTTGATGAAAAATATTTCTATTATTGAATCTAATTTATTTAAATTTAAATTGCAAATATGTTTATCAGATTGTTACAAGAATGGGTCACTGCCATATTATTTGTGATATAATAATTATAGTTGTTACAATTACATGAATACAAAATACGTTTCGTGACTTTCAACAATTATTTTTTAATGCATATTCAACGAAGAAACATTACTAGCAAGGACCAAGGACCTTATTTCGAATCTATTCTATTCTATGCCGTCAAATAATTTTGACTTTATAATATTTATGAAAATTCCGCATCTTTAAATCTATATATATAAAAGAAAGTCGTGTTAGTTACACTATCTATAACTCAAGATCGGTCGAACTGATTTAGCTGAAAATTGATGGGGAGGTAGCTTAGAACTAGGAGACGGACATAGGAACTTTTTTATCTTCTGTGCATTTTTTTTATTCCGCGCGGACGGAGTCGCGAGTAAAAGCTAGTTTATAATAACTATTTCACATTTCTTTCGTAGTGCATTTGTTGATAATTGTGTCCAAATATTAGTATCTTGTGCTGTTGTTTCGCCATCCCTGTCCTAAACTATAGACAAACTTTATTTTTTAATCTACTTAAAAATGGAGGAGGTTCTTAATTCATCTGTATGTTTTTACGCTAAAACGAAAGAAAAGCTCGAGAATTACAAAATATTTCTGGTCATACACTTGGTTCAAATTATCTTACACATGCGCAGCGATTTTAAAAGAAGTTAAAAGCCGTCAAGATATCTGAAATAGTTTTTCGATATCTTGACGTCTTTTAACTTCATTTCTATTGTAGTCAATAAAACTAACGTTGATTCCAACTCTATACTAAAACTTTATATAACCTTGGATGAAAAACATTAATCATCCTCTTAAAAACAAATTACAATCGTTAAATAAAGAAATATATATTTGTCTTACTTATAACGAAAAAAAAATTTAACACTTTTCTCTGTTTATAAGCCCGCCTTTGTCTTGGGTAGTCGCCGAAAAGGCTGGATGGCTACGGGAGTGACCACGAGTTTATGAAATGTGTTTCAACAGTGGAATCGCACTATTAAATTAATTACGGACTAATTTATCATTAACGGTCACTTAAAAAAACTCACCCAATAACCATAGAGATCATAAACGATCAATAGATGGTTATACAATGACCATGTATATGTATTAATATTGCCTAATGGTTTGTAATATTACACAATATTATGTAAATAAATAAACTATTTAACCATAAAAGAAGATATTAAGAACTATAGCTTTTGTTTGCAAATTCTACAGCGTGAAATGAAAATAAAGAGCTACACAATTCTTCCATACATCATTATGTAGGTCCTATAGTTTAGCCTACGTTAGCGCTAAAAGCAAAAATGTCTCTAATTTTCGCAACACATTTTGAAGCTAAATTCAAAATCTACTAGTCTTATAGTTATTAAAAAAAAAAATGGAACTCATCTGCAAGTACTTCCTTTCGATTAAAATAATTTTTATCAAAATCGGACCACCAGGGGCGGAGTTTCGCGGTAACACACATAAAAAAAACTACAGTCGAATTGATAACCTCCTTCTTTTTGAAGTCGGCTCAAAATGGCCTAAGTTATATACATTTTCCTTCCAGTAAAGTCCCGACAAAATAGGTAAAGCCGTTTCGGACACAACCTGCTGGATTGCATAGAATTATGCTTTGCGTTTCGAGCTGCAAACTGCTCGTCGGCTCAACGCGATGAGCTGTGAACTATCAATTTAATTGATGAGCCGCAGCTCAGCGGTTCATGTTTATATGAGCTTTTGACGATTCAAAGCGGATTTACAAACGTCTAGCTTATACCCAGAAGAAGTCATGACACGAGTTTTTTAAAATTATTAACATCACAAAATTTGTAACAACAAATGTATTAAAAATTAAAATGTAAGGTCGACATTTCTATCTGTCTTCGCCAAAGCCAATCGCTTGCTACTTGTTTGTGAAGAAGTCGTTGTAATTTTCAAGATGGCAGACCAAATCTATACAGTTGACATGTATTAGCTATGCTTGTACTGAATTGACGAGTCGCTTAGACGATTCATCTGTGTACGTAGCGCTCGCAACGCGATACTCGTGACGCAAATACGCAATTTTAGTTTCGACGATTTGTGTTGTCCTGTGTACGAAGGGCCTTATGCTTCGAAGTATCTTTAGGTTATGTATTGGAAGAAGTATGAAGCTAATAAAGGCTTATTATTATTTTATTGGTCGTTACTCGTTATATTTAAATATTGTTTATCTATACAAAACCTTAATGGGATTTAACAAGGTTATTTCCATGATACGTATATTGAATAAAATTAATATATGTATTCAAACTAGCTGTCGTCTGCGACTCCGTCCGAGGGAAATATAAAAAAATCTAATCTTCAAACATCCATCCATCTAAACATTCGCATTTATTTAGTAAGATTATTTCACCATTGTAATCTTATTTAATAATTAAAATAATTTGACTGACAAATGATATAAGTCACTTTTTGATGTTTAACTAGTTTTTTTTTTATAAGAGAAAGAGGCAAACAAGCGGCGGGAACACCAAGTTGATCATCGATGCCCATAGACATCCGCAACACTAGAGGAACTGCAGATGCGTTACTGGCCTTTAAGGAAATGGTATACTCACTTTTTGAAGGTTATAAATTAAGAAAAAAAACATTACACCCGACATACTATATCAATGATACAAAGAGAATGTTATACTACATAGTATAGTATTGGAACGAAGTTCCTTATCGC
Organism: Papilio machaon; assembly: GCF_912999745.1. Lineage (NCBI taxonomy): Eukaryota > Metazoa > Arthropoda > Insecta > Lepidoptera > Papilionidae > Papilio > Papilio machaon. The sequence continues at coordinate 531,540 of NC_060011.1, forward strand.
GCGTTGTGAAAGGGGGCTAAACGGAAAAAATTCTTACGAAAAGTTGTCACACTTTTTGCTATAGTAAGTATGTTAACGACGAATGAGCGCTACTTCACCATGGCAACGACGTGACAATATATAACGAAAATTCATAGAAATAAAATGTACTTCTTGTGAAGACTTAAGTTTTTTATTCATAGAATAAACATTGGTTCCTTCACTAATTAATTGAAAGGAACTTCATTCCATCCGGGTGTCCCTTGACACCTCTCAAGTTTTTTTATATTATCTGTGATTATAAATAACGAATACCGTCTCTATCTTACAACTAACATCCATGATAAAATTAAATTTTAGAGTGTGGCAATTATTTATACTTACGTACCTATATGTTATTTTTGAAACCTTTGTAATTTATTGATTTTATGTAACTAAGCAATATTAATGTAAAATTTTAAAGATACTTTATTTATTGCGTATAATTTTATGATAATATTCGTAAGACTATGAGCGTCGATGGCTCTGGGGTACTTGACTTGTAATCAACAGGTCCTGGGTTCGAATCCCGCCATGTACCAATGTGTTTTTCGATTTACGATTTACATATGTATGTACATTTATCCGTCGTTCTTACGGTGAAGGAAAACATCGTGATGCAACCTGCACATATCTGAGAAGAAATTCAATATGTGTGAAGTCAACCCGCACTGGGCCAGCGTTGACTATGGCCTAGTCACCCTTAACATGTTTAATGATTTGAAAAATTTCACTCTGTTTTGTCCAATGATGTTTAATATTTAAAAAAAAAATGTTTATGTTTGTCCATAGACCTATATATCTCTCTCGAACTCCGAAGAATAAGGTCCTTCTTACACAAGGTAACGTAAATCTTCAAAATATTCCATGGTTGCGTCGCGAGTCTCGTTTCGCGCTCCGTACACACAACGTTGAATCGTCAATCATCATCATCATCATCAGCTCACTATATGTCCCCACCGAGGGGCTCGGAGCCTACCCCAAGTTAGGGGTGACTAGGCCATAGTCAACCACGCTGGCCAAGTGCGGGTTGGTTGACTTCACACATATCATTGAATTTCTTCTCAGATATGTGCAGGTTGCATCACGATGTTTTCCTTCACCGTAAGAACGTCGGATAAATGTACATATGTTAATCGAAAATCGAAAAACACATTGGTACATGGCGGGATTCGAACCCAGGACCTGCAGATTGCAAGTCAAGTGCTGAAACCCCTGAGCCACCGACGCTCTTAGTGTCTTATGAATCGTCAATGCGAGGCTTTAATTGTGACAGTTCAGTTTTACTACTACATGTCAACTGTCATTTGCTCCGCCATCTTGAAAATTATAGCAACTTTTCTTACGTTCTTGACAAACAGGTGGAGAGCGACTGGCTTTGATGACAGATAGAAATGTCTGCATTAAATTTCAATTGTTTTCACGTTTTGCCTAATTTACTAAAGACTGAATAAATCATGGATTTCTAGGTTCGAAACGAAAATTTTGTTTGTACTGTATTTTTTAAGATCTATTAACAAATTATATAAAGGCAAAATAGGTCAAATAAAATATTATGATATAATACGACATTGAATTAAAACCTGTACAAGGGCTTTTAAAATCGTGCGTTAAAATATTAATCGGTCGAATTTAAATTGAACAAGGTTAAGCTATGAAAGGTTTGTTAAAAATATTTTTTTTTCTTTAGGTTATTAAAATATGCTACTCTATTATAACATAAATGATCAGCTTAAAACTTTTTTTTTTAATGATAATCATCTTTTTTTTTTTAGTCCAAATAATTATGTCGATGTTGCCATCTGCCTGAATGTAGTCTGATTTATTCAGTTGAAAGTCGACTCTAAAGTGACGGTGATAAAGTTTAAATTGTTGTACACATGCCACCAATATTTCGATGTACTAAACAATGAGCTTTTATTAAGATTTTATTGGTTTCTTAACCTTTGTTAATGGATCAGTTTGTGATGCTATACTGTTTTACCATTGGTATCTATCTCTATTATATCTTACTAATATCTTAAATGCGATTTTTTAAGATGAATGGATGTTTGTTTGAAGTTGACTCCAGTACGGCTCAATGAATCTCGATGAAATTTGGCATAATCTGTCTGAAGGAACATACTCGTAAGGCTACTTATACTACATCCGCGCGGATGGAGTTACGGGCACTCTTTATAATATATTCTTTGTAACGTCGAACTCAATGTAACGACAAAATTGCTTGATTTTTACACTCCATATAACACGCACATATTAAGTTGTCTTTTTATTTTTTATAACGAGCTGACTATTCTTTGGTTTCTAAGACAGAAATCCTTACTAATATTATAAATGCGAAAGTAACTCTGTCTGTCTGTCTGTCTGTCTGTCTGTCTGTCTGTCTGTCTGTCTGTCTCGCTTTCACGCAAAAACTACTGAACCGATTTAAATGAAATTTTGTACACAGATAGTCTAGAGCCTGAGGATGGACATAGGCTACATTTTAACGCGAAAAAGGGGTTGTAAGGGGTTGAAAGTGGGGGTGAAAGTTTGTATGGAATTATCGTCATGTTTACAGGTAGAAGGTTGAAACTTATTTTCAAGGCTAATTTGATAAAGATAAATATGACTTTAAATTTTTGGAAAAATTTTACCCCCAAGGGTGCTAAACAACAATAGGGGATGAAATTTTGTTTGGCAATATGTGAGGTTTTGTTGAATGTTTTCTTTAATATGTTTTGCTATTACCCTTACCAATATTAAGTCTAGAGCCTGAGGAAGGACATAGGGCACATTTTAACGCGAAAAAGGGTTTGCAAGGGGTTGAACGTGGGGGTGAAACTTTGGGTGGAATATCGTCATTTTAACAGTTGGAAGCTTGAAACTTATTTTGAGGTTGCTAATTCTATATAAATAAATATGAAATAAAATTTTTGTAAAAAATTTACCCCCAAGGGTGCTAAATAACAATAGGGGATGAAATTTTGATTGGCAATATGCTCGGTTTTGGTGAATGTTTTGTTTCATATGTTTTGCTGTTATCCTTGCCAATATTTAGTCTAGAGCCTGAGGAAAGACGTAGGCTACATTTTAACGCGAAAAGGGGATTGTAAGGGGTTGAAAGAGGGGGTGGAAAATTGTATGGAAGTATCGTCTTTTTTTACAGTTAGAAGCTTGAAACTTATTTTTGTGGCTGCTAATTTGATATAAAGAAATTAATATTCAATATTTGAAAAAAGTTTACTCTTAAGGGTGCTAAATAACAATAGGGGATGAAGTTTGTTAGGCAATATGTAAGGTTTTGGTGAATGTTTTGTTTAATATGTTTTGATGTTACCCTTACCAATATTTATTCTAGAGCCTGAGGAAGGACAAAGCCTACCTACTTTTTAACGCGAAAAAAGGGTTATAAGAGGCTGAAAGTAAGGGTGGAAATTTGTATGGAAGTATCGTCATTTTTACAGTTAGAAGCTTTAAACTTATTTTTTAGGCTGCTGATTTGATATAAATAAATATGACATTTGAAATTTGTAAAAGTTTTACCTTCAAGGTTGCAATGTAACAAAACGGAATAGGGGATGAAAGTTTGTATGGGAAGATGTTTATGTGAATATTTTGTAAGTTTAATATTTTTTGGCATTTTTATAAGTTTAAGTAAAAACCACAACAACAACATAATTCACGACCCGTAACCCAGAGGGGTAGGCAGAGACCCAGGACCTACATTTGGCGCGGTCCGGGCACACCTCTTTCTATGTTCTTCTACATACATCAAAGCATAGCACGTTGGTTAAATAAAATAATTAGCCCAAAAAAAATGCTACCCAAAATAGTATTTCACGCGGACGAAGTCGCGGGCACAGCTAGTCCATCTATAAAAATGTTTTAATCTATGCTTTGTCAAAGATTTGGTCTTAGAAACCAACGATAAGTGGCGGGAGAAGCTAGCTCATTGTATTGAAAAATAATCATAAGTTTTACGTAAGAATAATCAATCTCATTACAAATGTATTTACTTTTTCAAATGTATTTTTATCTAATATAATACAGACGTTTTAACACATTTGTTTTTTAGAACGCATTTAGTTACATTTCGTTACATGAAAGAGATGTAAAATATAAAAATGAGTGTGAAAGAAAGAGAGAAATATCACCTATCACTCTCGTAGAATCTTTCTAGAAATACTGTATTTTTAAATAAAAATATAAACTAATTCTTATTCAATAAGCTGTCAGGCAGCCGTTATAATTTAAAGCACATTTATTAATGTAAAAAATGGATCGAATAAAATCAATGCAAACTCGTTCTCTCAGAGAACAAGGAATTGCTTTTGGAATGTTCAAGAAACTTAGAATATAGGTACTGCATACAACAATCGTTGAATTAGGAGTAATAAAAAAGCCGCGAAACTAGAAGCTCTGTAGCGAAAGCCACAGAAGCTTCTAGTACTTATATAAGCTTAGGAAGTATTTTTATTAGAAGGTCGAAGCTTTAAAATGTTTAACAATTTTTACGCGGCCTTATAATGTCAATTTCAATTGTCAATTATCCATAGACTAATAGAAATTTTTGAAATTCGAAAGATGTCTATAGTTGCTTCAACGCACGAAAATTTGTAGGAGTTTTATTCATTATTTTATTAAGCAATTAATGTTTTTAATAAATTATTCATAAGAAAAATAACCCATTAATAATATATTTATTAAGATAATTTTGCCAGAATTATCTTACATAATGTGATCTTATATTGATTAAAAAAATAATAGTACATTTGGCTGCAATATCAAGTTTCAAGATTTGGATTTGCCATTCAACCAGTTTTTATTACAAACATGATAAGAAATTACACTAATAATCCGTGTTTTATTAACTCTTATTATGATTAGACAGTACTAGCTAGCTTTTTTTATTAATTTGATTATTAGACAAAGATCACTAACGCAGATTTTTAGAATCGATTGATCATTACCTAAGTATTGTTTTTAATTGTAAATTATATTTTATTCGTTTAATTATTTCTTTATATGAAATTTGTATTATTACACTAGTTCATATTATTAGTGAAAATTATTAGCAATCTGTTAGTATGCAAACAAAATTACATAAAATTTAAGGTTATAAAATAAACAATTCACACGTAAAATGACAAACATAAATCTTTGCATTGCCATTGCGTTATACAGATAAAAAATAAAAAGTAAACTCACTTTCTCTAACATTGATCATAGACCTTGCAACTTTAGGATTGATCACCAAAAAACTTGTCAAAAATTGAAAATTTATTTTAACACAGCACTATTTAAGTTCATATTACGTCGTATTGGTCCTTTCACAGTACGTCAGCTCTGTAGCAAAGTAAACAAGACAATAATAATAATGTAAAATAAGAACCGGAGTGTCCTGAGTGGTCAGATAGATACCATGGAGTTGCCAACTTTTAAGAGTTCTGCACACGTTACGGGAGATATAAACGATATATGAAACAATTTATTGTGAATGATAAATAATCTTAATTATTTTTACTAATATTATAAATGAGAATGTTTGAATCGATGGATGAATGTTTGACGTTATCTCCGGTACGGATCAATGGATCTTGATGAAATTTGGCACAGATGTAGAGTATAGTCTGGAAGAACACACAGGCTACTAACAAAGTATTTTTTTAATTCGGTGCGGACGGGGTATCCGGTGACAGCTAGAATATAAATATAGATAAAATAATATAATTACTATGTTAAAGTTTTTATTACTTGGACACAGTTTTTGCTTACGCTGTTTTCTACAATAGTCAAGTGTTAATCAAGGTTCATTAAAAAGCTATATAGTTATTATTAATGTCTTATAAGAATATATAGTTTGGATCCATATAGATATACTATGGATTCCTTTTCCTTTTGTGATGAACAATGTTTACGTAATCGAGATATAAAATTATTTAATATTTTTGGGTAATTTTTTTTTTAACATTGCAACACCTTAGACCGGTTACGAGCTTGATATACGTGAGAACCTGAAGTAACTGTAGGAATTGATTTTATTAATAGATTACTTCTAATCCACTGAATTAACCGATGGGTTTATTACAACTAAATGCCAACATACACGGACATTTTAAACAATCTCTTACAGATTAGTTTAATTTAAGCGGTTACCAACTTTCTTGCCGGCGACTGCAAACTACGGTTCGTGGATATGGGTACCTTCAACTGCTTATATAGAGCGTGCCTTAATAAATTAAAAAAATACATATCTAGAGCGTTAGAAGATGTCTCCAAAATAAATCTTATTCCTTGAAATGCTTTAATTAACAAAAGTATAAAATAAAGGTACATTTTTATTTGTTTGCAAAACGTGAATTAATTTGATATATATATAAAAGAAAGTTGTGTTAGTTACACCATTTATAACTCAAGAACGGCTGAATCGATTTGACTGAAAATTGGTGGGCAGGTAGCTTAGAACCAGGAAACGGACATAGGATAATTTTTACCCCGTTTTCTTTTTTTTTATTCCACGCGGACGGAGTCGCGGGAAAAAGCTAGTTTGATATAAAACACACATACACAAAACTAATTGTCTTTTATTCTATAAAGTATTATAAAAACAAGCACCTTATAATAAATGTGACATGACAAAAATTATATATTTTGAAGTATTTCTTTTGATTTATTATAAAAGATATTTAAAAAGTAATTCTACGTATTCATATTAAACAAAGGTTATCTATTACTCATTGATAGACATTTAGGTATTGGTCGATGTATAAGATCGTAACCAACCGAAACGTAGATATAACGCGAACGCTTCGAATATCTTGTTCAATTAAGAGCTGAAGATAGAACCGTAGAACTGCGTTTCAATAACTAAATTGGCAGCTTACGGTCACTGCAACTTAGTATGTAAGCCGACTAGCCATGACTCGCAGTTTGAAACATAAATCATAACTATATTACAGGTACGATCTGAGTTCTGTGAGCCGGTTCTTTGATCCGTTTTACATTCACGCATGTGAACCGTGAGCTGATCTGAAGGTCATTCAATTTTAGCTTCACATCACATGTGAATTTCTCTGACTTTTTTCTGATTATTAGCCGTCAAAAAACCAATTGTTTATGACGGTGTTTGCAAAAATATTATAAGTTAAAAGGGGGCAAACTTGCGGCCACCTGATGTTAAGTGATCACTGAAATTTTGTATACTGGGAACTACTTCATACTTGAACAGTAAAACGATATCGCGTTTTAAAATACTACTGGTGCCATCTATACGTAGGTTTAGAAATTATTAAAAACTCCAAACTATGGTGGCACTTTTAAAATTAAGTTTTATGTTTTAAAATCAAAGCGTATCAAATAAAGTTCCTTTAATTAAGTTTTTACATAAGTAAAATGTCCATGTAATTTTAATCATATTTCATGACATGATCGAAAAAGATAAAAATGTTTTTACAACAATGCCATCTATAGGTACAAATGTGCATTTCAAGAGATAATACCAAAATTAGTAATTCAATGGCGAATTATCTGTTTAACGCAATGATTAAGGATTAAAAAAATAAATAATCTTAAGAATCAGGTTTGTAAGCTTGCATTACACACTCAACTTGTATGTTTACTACCATAATTTGTGAAATCATTCTTTGCTATTATTTTTTGATAGGCGCTTAAATATTTATGTCTTGCTCTGAATAAAGTAAGGTGAAAATAAAATAAGTTAATGGCATTTTCACATAATGCCACTACAGTAGGACAGTGGCGCTGGCATGGAATGGACTGTTTATGACTGGTGCCAGTTAGTAATTACAATATGCCACTTGAATTCGTGTACGTGAATGTAATTCAAGCCTAAGTGTATGTAATGTAGAAGTTTATTTAATAATATTCGATTTAGAGATAGAAATGTTATAGGATTAGTTTTGATCCGGTGCCATATGTATAAAGTCTTGATCCATCTTTATTTTAACTTTTGCAAATGGCAAAACTAGTGCATTTTTGTACTTGGAAGTTATATTCCCTAATTTCTGGTTCATATAATAAAAAAAGTATGGCGAAGATTTACTACGAGTGAAACTGTAACTGCAGGAAAATGAACTATATGAACTAAAATTCCTAGATTTAAATAAACTGAATTAAAGAGCTAATGTAGCGATAAAAATGTTATTTTGAACGACCAGTTCGATCACCTTTGCTAATTTCAGATTTATTTGTTTTAACTAAATTTTACTAGCACATTACTGTCATGGGTTTTGAAATTTCCCTTTCCGCTGTTTACAGTTAATAGATAGTAAATATAAATCATTGAATTTAGTATATTTAATTTGTTAAAGAAAGGAAAAACATTTGTCATAGGTTGGTAACAATCCGAAAATATTAGAAAAAAAACGAGACACCAAAGATTGTTAAATAATTCCATATAATGTAGTTTTGTGGTTTTGAAATTAAATCTTTTCGACGATTTAACATTTTCATACGTCGCCGTCGTCGTCGTGACCAAATGTGCATCTTAAATCCTTAAACACGTGTCTAATTCCCGCTCAGCCGGACGATGTGGCGGCCATTATGGAGTCATTGACATTTTTGGCTTCGTGCCAGATTAGCTACTTTAGAATTAGATTCCTTGTCTTAATTGTTACTTTGTCATCCCTTTCGGGATTATAGTCTGTGGTGTTCTTATTTGATTATCTTGAAAGCTTTAATTTATTTTTTTGTTATGTTTTTTGACAGTTTTATTTTAATTAAAACATGTTATTGTTAAATTTAAATGTAAGAATAAAGGTTTGTTTGATTTACATAACTAGTGGATGACTAACGTTTTATTTAGTTACTATATTTATGTGTATTGTTGTGCATTTAATTAAAAAAAGTTTGTATCTTTATTGTTTGAGTTCGGATAGGGTCTTCACTGTAGTTAATTACTTGCTAATTCTGTCGAACAATGGACGTAAACTGCCTTCATTTTACTGTCAATTTAATGTTACCTTACGCTATTAGGGTTTATTAGGGCTGTCTGCTAAATCATTTGTAATTTGTTTGGAAAAAAATTAAGCTTTTTAATATATAATATTCTAGAAGAATCAAACTAGTTAATCTATTTCTAATCGATCGCTAAACCTGCGTTAAAACATATGTTAGATAAACACTTGTTTCTGGAATACTAGTTATCGTATAATAGGGCGCTGTTTAGTGTAAAGTGAAACTGGACAGATGGCGCGCAGACAGAAGTAGTACATTCTCGCGTTACTTCCTGTTACAAAGAATCGATACAGGAGCACAGAGTAAAAATGTATGAGTCAGATGATGACCAAGACACTAACTTTAACAGTTTTGAGACAACAACAGTGTCATTGTCGGTTCTCAATGCACAAAAACGTTATCATCCGTCTGTTGGTCATTGAAAAAACAAAAAAGACAAGTTGTCACAATATGTTTGGAACTTGTGTATTGGCAGTAGACCTCTCTGGGGCATCTCTGGTTGACGGAGGATGGGATACATAGGAAGGGGAACGTCACCTCCTCCGTCAATTAAAGGTAATCAACTGCGGATTAATCTGTAATTGCGGGTGTCTATGGGCAGACATGGAATTCAAGTGGCCGCTTGCTCGTTTGCCACCTTCTGATATAAAAAAAGATCCACATAGATTACTTAAAACATATATGTCAATATTTCATTAAAAATTGGACCTATGTTGATAAGTATTCGATATGGAATTAAAATAAAATTTTTTTTACTACTCTCTCCTACGATGATTGGTTGACATCGCTCTTGAGTGGACCTATTGCTGAAATACGGAGTATGTTTATATTTTTGTATATTTATTTCTGCAGTGAAAGTCCACGTTTACATGATAGTTTTGTTGACTGATTAGATTGGAAGTATTAATTATTTTTTCTTTTCAGAATTACTATAACTAATGTAGACATAGTCTGATGTAGATAGTGTTACCAGGTCACTAAACCTACTAGCCGGACAGACCAGCCAGTTTGGCCGGACATTTGGGTAGAAAGATCGGACATCCTATATTATTTAGGATTTTGTCTCAGTATTAATAGGTACTCTCTCGTTTGGGAAATGTAAAAAGCCTAACAAAAGCCGGAACACCGTTTATTTTGGCCGGACACACAATCAAAAAGCCTACCTATGTCCTGCTTTATCCGAACGCTCGGCAACGCTAGATGTAGATAGTTTTTTTTTCATAGCAGTTACTCATTCAAATCGATTCCCCGAACAATTTCAGTAAACTACAATTATCCTACGATAGCATTTTATCGTATTTCAGGTATTTCATCAGTTTCACGAAACTGTATGATTGGTCTAGTAACATGACTCATTTTCTTTTCATTCATTCGTTCATTCAATTCCCTTAAGTTGATTAGTAATGAAAAATTTAGTACGATTGTGTACTTACCTTTTTAATTTCTACAATGGGAAACTTTTTTTTTTATTTTTAATGTGGCTTTACTTTCAACTTTTAGGATTTTAAGTATCAATTTATATCAAAAATACTATCAAATCAATAGATATATAATATTTTTGTTAAGTTAATTCTACAGTTCTAAATAGATAATTCAAAAAGGTTTAATTTTAATTACTGTATTCCTTGAATTTATGGTAATACGTCGCGTGGACTTCCTATGAATCATCTTCTGGGATACCAGTTTTATATTACCAAATGTGGTTAGAAGTTGGTAAGTTTTAGTAATGAATTAAGTATACTATCAAGGTTTAAAAATTAAAAATTACCTGATTGACAATGAAATTGAAGGATACAAAAAATTATGAATTAAAATTACATAAAACATTTACTAGAATATACGATAAACCCACTGATTTCTTAATAACCTAATAATAAACTTAATTATTTCTCCGAATTAAATTAAATAATTTTATTAAACGGTGCATCATAACTATAAATAATTGATTCGAGCATTACAAATAAATATAAAAACAATCTTTAAAAGTTACTAATTTGGTAGTAATTTTTACGCTCGCCACATTCTCACCCCGTACGGTATCGTTCGTTCCCGTTCAGTACACAGCTGGTAGTTCCTTTTCATTCCATTCCTTTGTCGTTCTTGAGACATCATTTTGTAAGCTGCTCGGCCGCGGGAGAGCACGCTATTTCAGTTACAATATTTATTAAAACATTTTAAGTAAAAACTCATAAACAAAATGAGGGAAATAGTGCATTTACAAGCCGGGCAGTGTGGAAACCAGATTGGTGCTAAAGTGAGTATTAATCTATTGTTATATACTTTTTATAATTTAAATTCGCAACGGCCGGCACATGTGATTATTTGCAAGTTTAGATTGTCAGTTGTCATTTTGTTTTTATAACTTGGATTTGCTTTAAATATTTTTACAGTTTATTATATCTCTTAAGGGATAAACATTGAAGAAGCAATAAAAATCATTACGACGATTTTCTTATACGAGATTTTACGGATTCTAATCGTAAATATGCAGATTAATAAAATTAATGCGGGTACAATTATAAGTACCAATTTTTTTTCGTTCGTGTTGAAATCTATGAAGCTCATAAATTTTCACAAATTCAATAATATATGAACACGTAAATTAAATTAGTTTTAACCTAACTTAGATTAGATTTTAACAGTTGTTTTAAATTGTGTCGAAATTATCGAAAAAATTACTCGAATATTTCAGATGTTATAAAAATTCTTTTCTTTTTTTTCCTTATATGAATTTGGAATTTATTTTTAAACGAATTTTATACTTAAGTTGTTGTAACTGTGAATCTAATTGTTGTCTGTAACTGTTGTAATCCAAATCGGAAACATTCAGAGAAAGAACATATTTTGTTCTCTCTCATCCTTCTTAAAGAAAATGAGATAATAATATGTATGTACGGAGTCGACTCATGGTATATGATTGTACGTCAACTGCAGGGGCACTGCCGTGCTCACAATTTCTATCATGAATTTTACAATGAAAAGAACTTCTAAGTGTTGTCGAAGTAAAAAGTAAACCATTTTTTGGCTGTATTTTTAAAATGCCAATGTTATTATGACTTTGTTATTCTAGTATTTTTTGTCTATGTATTTTTTCTCGGCCCATTGTTACATTTTTAACACGTATCTTTTTTTTACTATTATAAAAATGTTTACTCATTTAATGTTTTTTTTCTAAACTAATATGTTCATGGTGTCAACATTCTAAATGGCCAGTTCTTATTTGGTGGTACACAAACTGCTCGCGTACCAAAGAGATCGAATAAATTAAATTTAAAGAAACAATTAAGTCCTCTTTCTTACCTGAACTTACCACTAACTAATCTTTTTCTATAGAATTGTGATATGTAATTTATTCTTTCTTTCGTTTAAATAGATCGATTCTTTGTACTGTTTTTCAAAACTATTTAGTTTCTGTTTTGTTTGTAACTAACAATAGATAACCTATTAGGTTCAAATAAACTTTTACGATATAATAAAGACGAGAATAATTTGCCTCTAAAATGAAATCTGTTGTATTTTTTTTGTAAACGGAAAAATTCTATAGTTTAATTTTTTCAAATTAAAATGATTAGAAAAAGATAGAAAATAATTGACAGATTGAATTTAAAATGTATAAATAAAAAAAATCGAGTTTTTTTTAACTTTCGACTTTAGGCTGGTATTTAAAAAACTTAAGAGCTACGTATTCTTCTTTTTTTACCTTAAACTCTAGGTATATTTATTAGTTTTTTTGCTAATTTTATCTACTTCTATCATAAAATAGCAAGTGAAAGGAAATTTATCAAGTAAATAGTTTACAAAAAACTAGATCGAAATCAGTGGAGGTGACGGGCGACCGAATGACCGATAAATAAAATTATTATTAAAGTTTTTGCAATAGAAATGAAGCGTGAAGATGATAAACTTTCTCAGTTTCTGTATATATTAATTTAAAAAGAAAAAATCTATACATACTGTAGGACAGTTATTCCCAAAGTCCTCTGTTGTCAACAGAATACTCGGCAGTTTACTATGAAAGGAAAAAAAACTTACAGTTTGGGTTAGTGAACCAATACAATTTTGAAAGCGCTCTGCAAGTAGAAAAAGTTTAGCAATCTTTTGGCCTCTCTGAATACAAATAAAGTAGTATTTTTTTATTTAACGTAGCCAAAAAACAAATGAAAACACAACACAGTTCGTTCTGTGATCCACGATATTGTTGATGCTGTCGCCCGCGACTCCGTCCGCGCTGAATTAAAAACTATAAGTAGCCTATGTGTTCTTTTAGACTATGTTCTACATCTATGCCAAATCTCATTAAGATCTGTTAAGCCGTTCCGGAGATACTTTCAAACAAACATCCATCCATTTAAACTTTTCGCATCTATATCTACTCGTATATCTATAAAAGAATGTCGTGTTAGTTACACTATTTATAACTCAAGAACGGCTGAATCGATTTTACTGAAAATTGGTGGGCAGGTAGCTTAGAACTAGGAGACGGACATAGGAACTTTTTTTATCTTGTGTGCATTTTTTTTATTCCGCGCGGACGAAGTCGCGGGTAAAAGGTAGTTTATAATATTAGTAAGATATGCACCGATAGATGTAGTAATTTATCAGTTTAGGATTATTATAATTTAATAAGAGTGCAGAAAAACAATAATCATTTTTATCCAGCAAGTAACAGTGAAGTTAGAGCGGCGTAGAATTCGAAATATGGTTCGTAAAGTTATAAAATTCCTAGAAAACATTAGGAAATCTTGAAAGGGGCTAACTTGTTATATTGCTGTTGCATTGTACGGGCTTCGATGTCCGTTATTTCCGTTATTATTCCGCCATTAAACTTTCAAATATGGCAGCCCGATCAACACGATTAGCCGTAATTTATCAACGCACTGTGAATCTTAAATACAATATTTTATTTGCAATGCACTCTTGAATGCTTGTAACAAATCAAAATGCATCTAAACAGAACAGTAATATTAACAACTGCTATATTATGAATAATTTAAAGACAAAAGCGGGACAAAGAGATCTTTAAATATAAATGTGGAAGTGTAATAGTAGCGCTAGGCCAAAGAAGAAAGGCGACATAATTTTAAAAGGGAGAGAGCATTGAAAATTGGATATAGCAATAGAAGACTTAAAATCTAGATCTCCGTACGTACAGAGTGGGACCGATGTGCTTAAAGAGCAAGTAATATTCATTGACAAGAAACATAAAAATATTAGATTATTAGACCATAACCTAATATTACTAATATTATAAATGCGAATGTTTAGATGGATGTTTGTTTGAAGGTGTCTCCAGAACGGCTCAACGGAATTTGATAAAATTTGGCACAGATGTAGAACATAGTCTGGAAGAAAACACAGGCTACTTATTACGATTTTTTATTTGTAATTCTGCGTGGACGTATTCGCGGGCAAAAAATGTAATCGTACTGTATAACCTAGGTATGCAGATGTGCAATGTCTGTCTAGACTTCACGCTATTGATTTTTATACGGACGATATTTAATGAGGAAGGTTAGGGTACAGTTTGAAGGACTATTTCCTTTTTATATTCTAGTAGTTAAATGCGCGTTGCAATTTTGCAAACCAAAGTAAAGATAAAATTAAAATTTTCACTATTAAGATTTTATAGGGTAACAAATCTCTGTTGTACACAAAATATCCTACCAATGTTTCATAATCAACGAATAATTTGGTAACATAAAAGGATATTGGAAATTCTATCAATAATGACAAAAACACTAGCGGACTCAGAACGTATTAATATTAATTTAAAACTGAACTCCAGTATAAAGTTTCGTAATCTGTATTTAAATGTAATCATATACTTTTTGCATGACTTGTTACTTATTCTAGTAATTTTTACTCTGTAATTAATAACACGATATCATACTCATTGTTGTTTTGTCTAATCTATTTTTTTTGTGTATTAGAAAAAAAAACAACCTATACTTTTTTGTAACGTTATGTTGCTTTGTAAACATTTATCAATTTTAAAAAAATATATTAATTATTTTCGTAATCGGAACGTGTTACCTGCCAGTGTTACTTTTCTAAAAAAAATGCGCGTAAAACCGAAACTTCCGATCTATTTTTTGGTGGGATTTTTAGTGAAGCAGAAGTATATAAGCATAAGAAGCAGAAATAAATAACATGCTGCAAGTATTATTGTTCTTTTTTTTTGCTTATAGATAAATATTCCTTGTTTAACAATAACAAAACGATTACTAATGTTTATTGAATTCCATTCGATTGTTTTAAATAATCGAATTGGATGTAAATCATGATTCCTAATAAAATAATAAGATCGTCAGACGACGTGATTCACTAGTGGAAGTGGCGCCACGTGATATGAATGACATTATACGATGGCGGCCATCTTTGTGTCAATGCAGCTGACGAATTTCCGGCCATGGACAAACTTATTTGGGCAGTTGACGTTCTTTTATGTTTTCTTAGTTTAATTGGAGCAGGAAAACCTTACATGTTTAATGTAGGCAACGACGTATATTGCATCCACGGTACAAGTTACCGAGTTACATAACTATGGGTTTCACTGTCGAAACACTATTTCAAAAATATATTGCAGTACTTCTCATTCTGTTTGGAAAAATAGAGATCGCAATGTATTTTATTACAAGTGCAAGCAATGGAATTTTCTAAGAAGAACTCTCACACACGGACATTACAGTTTAGGGATTCTAGTAACTTTTATTCTATGATATTTGATACACGATGATCTTGAATTCATAATATAAGTAGTGAAAAGAAATAGGGAAACCAACCAAACCAAGAATAACGAATATGCTACAAGAGGAAGTCAAGACGATGACATAGGAAAAATATGGTGCTCAAAGAACTCTGTAGTCCTTAAATTAAAGACGGTCTTAACGCAGAGGTTACTTTGGTTTTGCGTATTATATTATAATGTCTAATACAATCTAATGATAAAAAATGCTAAGAAGCTGTTTGACAAAGAATATGTTTATTATTAGATCTGACGTTTGTATTTTATGGTTCATAGCACCGAATTTAACGACTTCATTGTTCTTTGGTTAATTAAAAAAGCTTTAAGTTTTTAATCTGCTTAGGTAGCTGACGTAATTATTTTTTATCTGTAAAAATAGTTGCCGAATTAAGATTGAATTTGCTAAATTTAGCATGTATGCGTAAATGTATGAATTTGGAAGAGATGTGTCAAGACCGCGCTAAACCGAAATCAGAATGCTTACCCTTTTTTGTTACGGATTCGTGTTGTTAATTAAGTTTCGAAAAACCATATTCACTTAACTCTGTCCTTTGTTAAATATCACTGTCAACATTGTCATTTTTACCGAAAGTTACCATAAATTACCAACTGTCAAAAGTGACAGGCGTATTTCGGGAGTACCTTTGTCTCCCGTAGAAAAGAAAAATAAGGTAACAAATGCAACTCGGCGGGAGTTTGTATAAATAAATAATGCACTCAATACGTCTCGATGTGTGTGGTTTAAAAATGGTATTAATACCACGTTTTAAAATCGGATATTACAGATGCATTGAGATTTAAAACTTAAACTTCTAAATATGAAAGAATGAGTTACTCTTGAACATTCAAGCAAACTCAACGAGACTTATGTTACTAATGTATTTGTTAGAAGTTATCACCTGAACGGAAAAACGGATCTCGCTGAAATTTTCCTTAAATACATATAAGAAAGATATAGAACAAAATTTGGAAGAATACATAGGCTACTGATTAAGTTATTTTTTATTCTGCGCTTACGGAGTCGCGAGGAAAAGTGAATTCAAGTTGAAGTGATATCTCGTCTCTTAGTTTCGGAGATCTTGGGTCAATGCGTCACTAAAATGTTTGTTTAGTTTTTAACTTAATACGTCTTAACATCCACAGAAGCTATGTTTTGATCTTAATATTTGTGATGTTAGTTTTTTAACAAGTCAAAGGATAGACAACTTGTTTTTAAAACGTTATGTCAATTCGAATTCATACTTAGAATTATCAAACCTACTTTTTGTGTAGCATTTTTTTATTGGTTTTAATTCTACTATAATTAATGATTAAATATATTTATGGTCAATTGAATGTGTAATAGTGAAATGTAATTGAATATACCTTTTCCAAGAAAGTTCCCGATTCGTCGCCCTCGTAAATAAGTCTACAAAGCAAATAAAAGTAAAACATACCAATGTTGGCTCGAGACAGGGGTTCTTAACCTTGTGAATCTAATTTAATTTATCCTTTGAAATTAAAATCCTTTATGTAAAAAATATATTGGAATTACAGATGTTTATTTAAAAACTAGCTTTCGCCCGCGACTCTGTACGAGCGTAATTTAAAAATAAACTTAATAAGTAACCTATGTGTTCTTCCAGACTATGTTCTACAACTGTGCCAAATTTCATCACGATCTGTTGGACTGTTCTGGACATACTTTTTTTTAAAACCATCCATATAAAATTCGCATTTATAGTATTAGTAAGATTCTTTCTATGACAGCTGTGTGAATCGATAACCTAATTCAAATATTTTATTATTAATATAATAATATTCGCCATTTAAAAATCTAATAATTGCGATAAAAGATTTTAGTGACGAAAGTCGAAAGATTCAGAGGAATATATGGACCAGGGACGGAATCGTAATTCAAAATAGCACGTACTTATTTATTTATTTATTTATTTACAATACAATAAAAACATAAAATAGAACTATGTCCCACAAAATTATATAAAATAATTTGACTGTGGGATCAAAAAAATTAATTTAAATTTAATTTGATATAAAATAAAATTAGATAAGTATGATAATTAAAATTAAAATAAATTTAATTTAAATTTAAATTATATTGATATACAAAAGTGAACCAAAGGTTGGCAACGTTGTCAACGTCGATCGCCGTTTTTCATTGTACAGCGATAGTAGGCGTGCAATCCGAGCCGGTCATGGCCGGTACTCGTGGCCACGGCCAAGGTAGCCAAATGTGCAAATATAGTACCAGTCTTGCATAAATTTTATTTGCAAATTATTTGCACGAAGTAAAGGTAATAAAACCTGTCGCATAGGTACAATTAAGTAACTGTGCATTGCATTTTTTCCATGTTTGAAGTATTTTGTCGTTATATCGAGTGACTTTATAAGAGTTTGCACTTATTTTGTAGTATATAGCAGCGTTAGGGAAGGGCCAGGTGAGGCAAGAGCCCTGGGCGCGCAGGAAGATCCATAGTCTGAAGATTTTCCCCGACTCCCATAAAAAGAGCGCCGCAAAAATCTCGCCCAGGGCGCCAGAAACGCTAAAACCGGCCCTGCATTATAGAAGTATTGAACTCATCCATGCAACTATGATATTTTCATATGAAACTGGATTTACCTGACGAGTAAAACTGAACGTGTTGCTGAACAGCGCGTGCGTCATATCACCTAAATTAAAAACATAAAGTAAGAAATTAAATTATATGTACCCTAGCAGTTGCCCATGACTTCATCCGCGCGGAATTAAAAAAAAAACAATAAATATAGCCTACGGTCACCCGAGGATAGTGTATCTTTCCAACAGTGAAATAATGTTTCATATCGGTTCGGTGTTTCCAGTGCCTATTCAATTCTTTACGAGTATAGACATCATAGGACAAATAATTATTAATTTTTATACATATGACTGCGTTGTGATCGCGACTTCGTCTGCATTTAATTAGATTTTTTTTTTAACTTCCTGACACTTTAGGGATAAAACGTTTATATTCGTAGACAAAACATATGTCTTGATTTGGTAAAGCTTTATTGTTTTATTGACATCCTTTTATAGTCTGTGTCACAGACTATCTATGTAAGGGTACTTAGTTTCTCGGAAAACATTTTGATGTGACTCAATTGAGATAACGTACAATACTAAGAATTAACTGAACCAGTATACAAGATTACAGAAACTAAATTAGACGCCCTTTTCTATGTGTAAATTAAATATCGACAGGAATGGATATATTTGAAATATATTTTGAACAAACAACGCGCATTTAACCGGTAAAATGAACATGTAACGATGTCACGTCGAGATTTCCTGATCTTATAAATAAAATATTTGTTATTCATTACACCAATCGGTGTCCGAACTCATAATTACAAACGAGGAAGGTAAATTTCGTATTCAAACCACAATGCAACGACGCACACACGAAAATTATCGATAAGAGTGTCCGTTTATTGTGACATTTAAGAATCAACCATCATAAGAAACAGCCGTTTACACCATAAATAATAAAAAAAAAACACGACTGGAAAGTTTATTAGTTGCCAGTGACAATTCCTGGCCGATTACTTTTAATGCAATTAAAAAAACAAATGTCATATAAGTTGACAGGTATTGCTTGTCATTTTTTTTACTCTGTGGTAGATGTTATTTAATCTATGAGTCAGGTGTAGTGGGAGTGGTAATACGTTAACGAGACTAATTCGACTAAATTTCGTTCGTCCTTTGTTTGCGTTAACTTGAAAAACTACGTCAACGATATTCTACTGGATGCAAACACCGTCCGTGAGTATTTTTCTTTTTTTATCCGACTTCCAACAAGAAGGACTTTTCTTAATTCCTCTCAATGATTTTTTTGTGTTTATGAATTTCTTCATATACTTAAATAATCTTACTAATATTATAAATGCGAATGTTTAAATGGATGGATGGATGTTTGAAGGTATCTCCAGAACGGCAAACGAATATAATGAAATTTAGCACAGATGTAGAACATAGTCCGGAAGAACACATAGGATATTTATTACGTTTTTTTTAAATTCCGCGCAGACGGAAACGCCGGCGACAGCTAGTTTTATATAATTCTGACATGTTTAATTGTTGGTTTTTAAGATCTAAATCCTTGTACACAAAATATATTGTTATGTTTTCTTTTTCAAAGGTAATGAGAAGAATGGCGTTATATTTTAGACAGGGATTATTGTCTCAGAAACTTTGCTTACTTTGTTCCCCTACTTACTTTTTAATTAATAAAGAATTACTTATTTGTCGAGTAATTAAAAATTCATAAAATAAATTTCATATTTCTGTTAAGTTTGCATTAATTCTCTGACGTCAGAAACCTTAATTACTTTTAAATGTTATTTTATGATCTGACGTCTGTTGTAAAATGACCAAACGATAAGGAAAAATGTTTCGAAATTGATTATTTATTTCGGACGTTTATGCTATGCATTATTAACTGGGACTCGTTCTCAGTATATTATATGTCCCCAGTCCCTATCTATGGGCTCGGAGCCCCAAGTTAGTGGTAGCTAGGCCACAGTCAATCACGCTGGTCCAAGGTTGTTAAACTTTGAACATTATAAATTTCTTCCCATATATGCAGGTTTTATCGTAAGAACATCGGATAAATGTACATTATCATCAACAGCTTTTATCTGTCCACCGCTGGGCATAGACCTTTCCCAATGCCTTCCACAGTACGCGGTCCACCGCCTTCCGCATCCAACGACTTCCCGCCGTGCAAACTATGTCGTCGGTCCATGTGGACGGAGGACGCCCCACCCTCTTGGTCCCCTTACGTGGCCTCCATTCTAAGACTATTCCTTCCCCATCTGACGTCGCATAAATATACATATGACTAGCTGTCGCCCGCGACTCCGTCCGCGCGCAGGTAAAAAAAAACTAAATGGGGGGGGGGGTTATGAAAAATAGATGTTGGCCGATTCTCAGACCTACTGAATATCAGTAAAATATCATATCAGAATATCAGTAAGCTCACAAAATTTCATGAGAATCGGTAAAGCCGTTTCGGAGGAGTTCAAGTTTGAATATATACTAAAATCCAAAAACACTGGTACTTAGCGGGAATCGAACCTGGACAAGTAGATTACGGTCCCGGCAAGAGCTTTGCGCAACCGATGCTCCTTACATGTATTTTATTAATAGTTTTCTTTATTCATTATGCAAATACAGTTTATAAAATTGTTTATTTTATCTGTAGTGGTTTGTCTATGACTAAGTGGAAGGCAGCTGTTCCCTTGCTTATGGAAAAAATATTCCAAACAAAGCTATAAAAATAAACATCCTCGTGTATTGAACTTGTTCAGTTAACATCACGTAAGTTGATGCAGTAATAAAATACATTTTAATATGTGAATGTTTAGCGCCATCTTTTCTTAAATGTCAAATTGACATTTGATATGTTTAAATATTGCCATAATGTATGTAAAACAAAGATAACCTCCATCTGGTGACAGACATTTTAATGTTTATAAAATAAAAGCGGAAACTCTTAGGATTAATTAATTAGGGACTCTTTTATTTATGACGTATTTTATTTTGGCTTAGAAAGCTTATGTTTTTTTATGTTCTCAAATATAACATCACTTCCCTACGTTTATAGGTTCTATATTTAACGAATACTATTTTTTATGTTGAATAAGAATTATGTCCGCTGTTCATTTGGAAATCTTCTAAATAAATAGATTAAGTAAATAGAAATCATGTTTTGTATATTGCTCTATTAGTTCCTTAATCACTGGACATAAAATGCCGTTGAACTTTCATATACTCGGCATCTCGAGTTATTTATACTTTTCGAATAAAGTTTGATTACTTTCCACAGGCATTTTAGTGCATATTTACGTCGAAGTTTTTCTGCATTTCCCATTCGAGATTCTACGGTAGTCGCTACGGAGTTTTATATTAAATTCTTATACGGAACCCGACAGTTTCAACATGTTAAAATTAATTATGTTTCACCCTCGACAAGTGGTCGTATGTTTACATTGGACCACTCGGTTTGTTTCAACACTTACATCGTTTCCTTCTTTTTTGTACGCTTTCATGTTATGAAAACAACGACTAACGATCGATATAAGATTTATATACATCGATATTTTCAATTTATTTGATTCTACAAAGAAATCTAGCCTTTAAATTATAACAAAGATTACAAACGTTGATTGGTTGATACATTTTTTGTTATAAAAATGTTAAT
The DNA here is from genome assembly GCF_912999745.1 of Papilio machaon. NCBI lineage: Eukaryota > Metazoa > Arthropoda > Insecta > Lepidoptera > Papilionidae > Papilio > Papilio machaon. Next base: position 553,482 of record NC_060011.1, read on the forward strand.
AAACTTTATTAACAACAGTAAAGTTAAAAGCTAGCAAGCGGTTACCTGAGATCGCCGAAATAATGAAGCGATCGCTGCACATAGATATCTACAATTGCAGATGTGTTGTCTACCTTTAATCGACTGAGAAGGGGAAGTACAGAAAGAGAATATTTCTCCGTCCTATGCGACCTTCTCCTCCATTAAATCCACTTCCCCTTCACATTCTTTTCTTATAAAAAATGGTGCGAAGGGCAGAAGAATAGAATAAAGTTCTTAACTTTTCACTTGTCAATTACATTTATCTGAATACGTATTATACGAAGCAATATTAACAATTTTTTTATTAGCTGCTGAACTTACGGAATATGACACCAAGCACCCATCCACTTCAAAAATATCACATTTCTCAGTGTGTGATTTTAAGTGGCCAGATATGGTAACACAGTGGGAGACGAAAATAATGCAGCCGTGTGTCAACGGCCTAAGCGCGATGCAATAAGAAAAAGTCTGTGTTCTATTTTCAAATTGCAGGCAGACGTCTCCAAGATGGCGTCGGTTAGTGTCGCCATCTTAGAAATGCATTTACCTACGGAAGTTTGAATGTTAAGCGTTAAATGCGGCAATAACATTAATGTGAAGTTTAGATAAATTCAAATTTCCAATATATTCATTTAACGAGAAATAAGTCTGCATGTATATTTTTATAAGAAACTAGCGGTTGCCCGCGACTTCGTCAGCGTGGTATAGTCGATTTTACTATCTCACACATAAGCTACCAGTAAAGTCCGGTCAAAATTTGTCAAAGCTTTTCGGAGATTACCCGGAACAAATGCGAATTTGCGGACATACAGAAAGACAAAAATTTTAAAAACTTAAAAATAACGTAAAAACCATCAATTTCGCGAAATATGCCTTGTTTTTCCATATTGTAACGTATATACAATCCAATTTTATTAATTTTATAGACAGGTAGACAATACTTAAAGACGCTTTGTTATAATATTTAAAGAAAAAAGTTAATAACAAAAAAAAACTCAAATTAAACATACATATTTTCTAAATATAAGTAAGTTGTTATTTTCATAAATGGTAACCCTAAACCGATCAAAGATGGCCGACGGTAGCAAAAAAGGAAGCGTTCTTATTCGTTGCGGTCTGAAAGTAAAATATGTTTCGGTTCAGAGAACACCGCTGAATACTTCAAGGTTGCAATGATCTTTTGTTAAACTTTTTATACACATTGATACATGATCAAGAAAAAACAGATTAAAAACTCCTTGGTATTATTGAAGTGATCATTTTTTTTAATACTCGGTATTTGGTGCTAACTGTTTTTTTAACATAACTTTCTTCAAAACTTAGTGGAAATTCTGCCTAATAATTAATTGTTCTTTAGCTTAAAATGTAGGTTATTAAATTTTGCATACATTTTATGATCTTAATTTCAATATTAATAATGAATTTTCTTCTGTAGAAGCATTTTGTTAAACGATAAAGAAAAGAATGGACATAGTGTCTATGTACGAATAGTTTCGCTCTCTTATTTTTTTTTAATGTTCGAGCTCCGTTCCGCGTTGTGCCAGAAGATACAGTTTTAACCGCACTTTCTCTTCACATCTTATTGTTATTTAAACTAAGAGTTAAAATCAATGCATAAAAGCATAAAAAGTAATTTTGTTCGAAAACGATTTACAATCTTTTCCATATAACCCTTCATTTTGTTTGTATTAAAGTTGAAATAAAACAATTTTTATATCCGATATTTTTAACTAACATCAAATTATCAGGGGTTAAGCACTTGACTTGTAATCTGTAGTTCCTGGGTTCCAATCCCGCCATGTACCAATGTGTTTTTCGATTTCCATATGTACATTTATCAGATGTTCTTACGGTGAAGGAAAACATCGTGATGCTGCACATATCTGAGAAGAAATTCAATGATATGTGTGAAGTCAACCCGCACTGGGCCAGCGTTGACTATGGCCTAGTCACCCCTAACTTAGGGTAGACTCCGAGCCTCTTAGTGTAGACGAATAGTCAGCTGATGATGATATCAAATCAAGTTTAAATTTAATCGATTGAATTATTTTTGCACTCCATTCAATACAAAGTTATAATTTTTGAATCTCAAAGAATTGAATATTGAATTCGGCCGTAAGACGCCATTTTACGTCTGCCTCGGTTACGGTATATCAAGAACGTACCGTAGACAAACCGCTGTCTTAATTAACGATACAGTTACAGTGTCGACGATAAAACTGTCTTTTAAATGGAACGTTAAAAGTTTTATTACGTCTGTACTTTAAAATAAGACTAAAGGCCCATTGAGACGATACCAATTTCTTGTACGTGGTATGAAAGCGAGAAATAATTGTAAGCAACTGTTTTGACTGTACAAGATATATATTGCTTTAATTGTATCCAAGAGGCAAGAAACTTGCATCATGTAAATGGGCCTTTAGAAAAGAAAAATAATAAGCGAGCGTATCACCATCTCAAAGGCCGGCAACGCATCTGCGATTCCTCTGGTATTGCAGATGTCCATGGGCGTCGATGAAAACCTTGGTGTTCTCGCTGCTCGTTTGCCCCCTTCTCGTATATAAAAAAAGGAACACAGACTTGGATTACTTTATTCGTTAATATTGTTATGTAGCAATAAATTTATTATTTATCGGTCAAATAGAAAATGGCAGTTTTCACATTTTAATGCCATTACATGGAGCTGCTCATTCCACGAACCATTGTCACATGATAATTGAAAGGTAAAGCAATATAGTAAAAAAGTAAAAAAAAAATCGACAATAACTAAAAAAAATAATTATTTCTTAACCGATAAATAGTATATTTGTTAAGAAATTACTAGAAAAATCCACCGATTTTTTTTAAATAGACAGTTTTTTTCGTCTTCTGTAAAGTTGATAAAAATTACTTATGCGGTGTTGTTAGCTGAGACGATATTATGTTAAACAAATTCCTTTTGTAGCCATAATTTTCCTTTAATAGTAGGTAAATGAACATTTACGAGGATACATAAAACATGAATAACTTTATGTACACTCGTAATTTCAATCCATCTATCACAAGTAGTAATGAAACTCTGGGGTCAGTGTAACTTGGATCGATAGTTCCCGGTATCGCAGGGCTAAAGTTACGTGGGGACATTGCGCGGGTTTCCCCGCCCTGTAAGTGTTGCCAGTATTAATTAACTACCGGATATAAATGCGTTACGTTGTTGATTAGTCATATGAATGTAAATTTACAAAAAAAAACTATTAAATGCTATTTTTTTTCTTTTTTATAGCAGTTAAAATTAGAGTTACTTTCCCTTGTAATTATAATATAGGTAATAAAAATAGTGGAATTAATTTCACCGAATTAAACACTGCAATTTCTTGACGAACGGTAGCCTTAAATATATCAGACTAAAATTATAAATGCGAATGTTTAGATTGATGGATGGATAAATGTTTGTTTCTTTGAAGGTATCTCTTGAACATAGTCTGGAAGAACACATAGACTACTACTTGTTTTTTTTAATTGCGCGAGCATGGAGTCGCTTGCGAGAGCTAGTTAGACATATATCAAAGACGTTAGTTGGTTATTAAAGAAGAGTCTAAATGTAGATATTAAATAGAACATTTTAACACTAACTTAAAAAATTTAATTCTCTAATACTGAGTACATCTGTAAAAGTACTTGTAGTAATTTACTTCACAATGACTTAAGATTCTCAGTATCTAGTAAAAAAAAGTATACAATTTTCTTTCAAATTACACACTGAATACGCATAGCTATGACAAGGAGGGCGCCACTGTGTCGGCACGGGGCGACGCCATGTCTGCCGTATAATTAATGACCAGTAGACTATTACTAATACACTGTTGTTACCACGTAGATTAAATCATGGAATAAAGGAAAGTGGAGATAGTAGATTAAAAAAAAGTAAAAGTATTAAAAAAAATCTAGTGGATTTTGTACTATAAGGATATACTCTTTTTACCGTCAATGTGCAAATTGACTAAGGAGAGGCTCTAAAAGTTTCAACCATATAGGAAAATAGGTAAATATTTCAGCAATAAATAGCACATCTGTAAAGGTGTATTTGGTTTAGTGCATGTTGTTAACTAAACTAAGAGGTAGATTTTAACATAAAAAAGTAAATCATCAACTTGTTACTTTGGCCCTTTACATAGGACTCATCGAAATACAGAAAACAGTATTTTATAGTTTGTTTCTTTTCGTCTTTCGTATTATGGTATACTACTTTAAGACAGATTTTTCTGTCATAATGTAGTGTACGAAAATCTTTAAACCAGTATTACTCTCCGTGGATTTACTGAAAGCCCTATAGAAAAATATATAAGTCTCTTTTTTCAAATAGAATAAAAGAGACGATTTAATTCATTCCACTCTTTGAAAAAAGAAAATAAAGTCCCTCATGAACAAAGGATATTAATTTAATAACCAAGAAGGCCAATACCTTCTTTCATATTAAATCAATTGTGAAAGCGACGTCTGTACGCAAGTGTACTTCAATTGATACTGATTGAATTATTAATTGAAACGAACTCTAAATCGACGTGCGTTTAAATTATATTGATGGAAAAACTCCAGTACATACTTATTATAGTTATTGTAGCTTGAGCGTCGGTGGTTCAAGGGTTAAGCATTTTTTTTATATCATAAGGTGGCAAACGAGCAAATGGTCACCTGGATTCGCCGCAATAGCGAGGCGATCGTTGCCCATAGACATCCGCAAATGCAGATGCGTTGCCTACCTTTAATTAACGGAGAACGGTACGCACAGAAAGAGGATATTTCTCCTTCCTATGCGTCCCCTCTTCCGCCAAATCCACTTCCCCCTTTCCTAATAAGAAAAGGGTGGAAAGGGAAAGAGTAAATGGAACGAGTCGTTTGTATACCTTTGTAAAAAAAATCTCTCAAATTTAACTAGTTCTGATTTCGTATCGTATATAAATTGTAATATCCAGTTTTATAAAATCCCATATTATAATGAGGCAGTAAATATATACATATATTATTTTCAGTCGGTAAAGACTTTGCGTTATTTAATAATTTAATAAAACAAGTATCTTTCGTCTGCAATTAAAATTAGTCATATCAAAGTTACCATGTGAAGTTTGCTGTCTAATTAGTTAGAAATAATGTGTTAATTTGTAACATCCGAATTCGACCTTATTTAGTAATTAGAGAACCAATGCCTACATGATTCTACCTTTCATCGTACGAGTAGGTTTCAAACAAAACTCGCGTGAACTTACGCCATATTGTGACGTCACAGAATAGTATTTTCTTTCTTTTAATTATTATCAACTAGCTTTTACCCGCGACTCTGTCCGCGCGGAATAAAAAAAAAAAAAGAAAACTGGGTAAAAATTATCCTATGTCCGTTTCCTGGTTCTAAGCTAACTGCCCACCAATTTTCATTCATTCGATTCAGCCGTTCTTGAGTTATAAATAGTGTAACTAACACGACTTTATTTTATATATATAGATTGTTACCAACTTCATTTTAATCTCCCGAGTCCTTGTCTATGTGAAGTTTGCACACGTTTTCGGTTTCCATATTGATCTATCTTCCAACATTTCAATGTTGTAATTATATCTTACTAGCTGTCGTCCGTGACTCTGTTCGGGTGGCATTAATAAACTAATAAGTAGCCTATGTGTTCTTCAAAACTATGTTCTACATCTGTGGCAAATTTCATTAAGTTCTGTTGAACCGTTCCGGAGATAACTTCAAACAAACATCCATCCATCCAGTAAGATCTTACTAATATTATAAATGTGAATGTTTAGATGTATGGATGGATGTTTGTTTGAAGGTATCTCCGGAACGGCTCAACAGATTTTAATGAAATTTGGCATAGATGTAGCTTATAGTCTGGAAGAACACATAGGCTACTGAGTTTGTTTTTTACTCCACACGGATAGGGTTGTCAGGTCGCCAAACCTACTAGCCGGACAGACTAGCCAGTTTGGCCCGGACATTTGGGTAGAAAGGTCGGACACCCTGTATTATTTAGAATTTTGTCTCAGTATTAATAGGTACTCTCTCGTTTTGGAAATGTAAAAAGCCTAACAAAATCCGAAAAACTGTTTATTTTGGTCGGACACGCAATCAAAAAGCCTACCTATGTCCGGTTTTATCCGGTCGCCTGGCAACGCTCCGGGCGTGAGTTATGTTGTTTTTTATTTGAACGATTGCATGTTCCAGTTCATGACGGGAGGAAATTTTCTGTGCTAGTTTTTGGATATAATAAATAATGTGAAGTAATGTATAATTTATTGAAGAAAACACTTTCATTCTTACATCAGTTTGTATGATTTATAGATATGTGCTGTTAAATTAAAAAAGTTAGATAAAAACAAATCGTTCGACAGTTGTTACACAAATATAAAATATGACGGTGAATATTTTTAATACTGAAGTTTAAATTAACTTCAGACAAACTTAACTATAAATAATGTCAAAACTGTTACATTTATTGGTAATACTAGTTGTCCACAACGACTCCGTCTGCGCGTAGATATTTTTAATGAGTGTCCGGCCAAAATAAACAGTTTTCCGGCTTTTGTTAGGCTTTTTACATTTCCCAAACGAGAGTGCACTCTATTAATACTGAGACAAAATCCTAAATAATATAGGGTGTCCGACCTTTCTACCCAAATGTCCGGTCAAACTAGCTAGTCTGTCCGGCTAGTAGGTTTGCGACCTGGCAACCCTATCCGCGCGGAGTGAAAAACAAACTTAGTAGCCTATGTGTTCTTCCAGACTTTGATCTACATCTATGCCAAATTTCATCAAGATCCGTTGAACCTTTCTGGAGATAGTTTCAAACAAACATCCATCCAAACATTCGCATTTATAATATTAGTAAGATTTTTTATATACTGGATTTTTGCTGGAAGATAACTAAACTGTGCGGGAGTACTTACTTCCCTGCGCTGACGACGTCGCGGGCACCCGCGAGTTAACAAATAACTTCGTTATAATAAAATATATACTAATTACTTACTATCTAAATCCAAACATCGTTACCATTTAACGTAAAATGTGTAATATACCTATTTATGTTACAAAACAAATCACGTGTAACATTAGAACACGTCTCGACATGTTCCCGTCGGGATACGACTGGAATACGGCATGACGAATATCTTAAAAGATAATTTTTTGTAGTAAAAACATTCTCATAATTCGACCCCTTTTATCTATCTAATATATAAAATTCTCGTGTCACAGTTTTCGTTGCCATACTCCTCCGAAATGGCTTGACCGATTCTCATGAAATTTTGTGAGCATATTCAGTAGGTCTGAGAATCGGCCAACATCTATTTTTAATTTTTTTTTTACTGCGCGCGGACGGAGTCGCGGGCGACAGCTAGTATCTTATATATATAAAAGAAAGTCGTGTTAGTTACACTATTTATAACTCAAGAACGGCTGAATCGATTTGACTGAAAATTGGTGGGCAGGTAGCTTAGAACCAAGAAACGGACATAGGATAATTTTTACCCCGTTTTCTATTTTTTATTCCGCGCGGACGGAGTCAGTTAAAAGCTAGTTCTTAAATAGATAAAAAAAAAATTGTACACGTTTAATCACAGTGGAAATCCACGTTAAAAGTAATTAATAAAATGTCTATCTTTCTACAGTTCTGGGAGATTATATCAGAGGAGCACGGCATCGACCCAACCGGCGTGTACCGCGGCACTAGCGACCTGCAGCTAGAGAGAATATCCGTCTACTACAATGAGGCCTCTGGTATGTATACAAAGGGGAAGATGTTAGGGTTCAAGATATTGTGGTACACGTCCCACTGGTGACCTATCAATTGCTAAATGGCACCGATCAATTGCAGACTTCGTTACTTTACAATCTATCTAGATATATGCAAATTCATGCATAATCAGGTTTGACTATTTGGCTCCGAAACTTATCTGTACCGAAATTACTTACATATATAAATTCTTTATTAATTTCTTGTCTGTTTATAACACCTCGTTATATAATCTGACGAAGTTAAAAAAATTATTTCAACAATTTGCAACCGTTACCAGTATTTTCAATGGTAAAAATTATGTTAAAACTACTAGCTCTGCTTTCTACAAACATCTTCTAATATATAAAATTCTCGTGTCACAGTTTTAGTTCCCGTACTCTTCCGAAACGGCTTGACTGATTCTCATGAAATTTTGTGACCATATTGAGTAGGTCTGAGAATCGCCAACATCTATTTTTCATAACCCCCCCCATTTTTTAACTGCGCGCGGACGGAGTCGCGGGCTACAGCTAGTTTTCATATAAAACCCACCCTTCAACATCAGATCGTTAAATTACAATTAACCGATCTAAAACTACATCAGCCGACCCCAAAATAATTGGTGTGCTGCGATGTAATTAAATATAGACCTCTACAACCATTACTAGGCTGTTGACCTCAACCATTTAATGCAGCGAATAACCACTTCAAGCTATGTATGATTCACACATAGCTTGTTCTACGCCTTCCTTGATAGTTTTATTAATAGCCCTCATTTTATTTTCCTTGTGGTGTAATATTAAAAACTAGCTTTTACCCGCGACTCCGTCCGCGCGGAATAAAAAAATAGAAAACGGGGTAAAAATTATCCTATGTCCGTTTCCTGGTTCTAAGCTACCTGCCCATCAATTTTCAGTCAAATCGATTCAGCCGTTCTTGAGTTATAAATAGTGTAACTAACACGACTTTCTTTTATATATATAAGATTTGTCACAAGTTAAGAAATTTTATCTATATACTTCATAATAAAATTAATTGCGTAAAGATTTGTAGTTTTGTACGTAATAAATAAACTCAAAAACTACTGAAAAGATTTCAAGAATTTCTTGCCATTAGAAAGCTACATTATCACTCAGTAACTTAGACTCTTACTGCCATCATTTTTATTACGCGCGTACGAATTCACAGGCAAAAGTCTAGAAAAAAACAAAGAAAGACTAACTGTTTTTTGACACCAAAATCCCTGTACCCAATTTATCGCCATCCCATTCATTATCTTCGACCAAAATAGAGACATCAATATATTTTAAACATTATGGTCTCAGAAACCCACGATAAGAGAGACAACACGTCTCTTAAGTGTAAGTACTAACTCGTCCTTAACAACCAAGTAATCGTGTTACAATATGATTTATTTAATTAATCTAAATTAAAACTTGATAATACAATCTTTAACTGGTAACACACAGCAATCTCGTTGGCCGGCGGAACGGACGCCGACGATGAAATTATGCATAATAACCGCGAAATAACTGTTGTAACCGCAACCATGCGCATAGACAACGGTCACAGACTTTATAACCACAGATACAAAAGTTTTATACGAGTAAATGCAATACAAGAAAATAATTTAAACGATGCATTTACAACTGAAATTGAAATTAAAACTGAAATTGAAACTAAAACTTGAAATTACATTGAAAATTAAGAACGATTTTTTTTTAGCTGTGATTTTTTATTGATGTTGCAATTTTCAAAACATGATTTAATTTTTACGAATACTAAGTTTTGTAGAAAGTAATAATGGTAGGATATCGAGGATTGATTGTTCGGAAATTAGTGTATCGAGAATTCCAAAATTTAGACGTTGGCTAGACATTGTAGGAACAATGTGGCTTAACTGAGGACACAGTGAACTAAATTGAGAACTGCACAACAAATTATTATTAAAAAAAACTTTATAAGGAATGGAATTGGTAACGAATGTATATAAAATATGTTTGTAAGTAAAGTTATGTATACGTAGTTATAATTATAAAGCACGCTCAGTAAATCTCTCGTATAATTATAATTTGTTAGAACAATGAAGATAACGAGGTTGTCGACCTCAAGGTCCCGTGAAATTATTGTTTCGTTTTGATTCTACCAAATGTTAGGAGATTGATGTCGATAAAATCACAGCCAATAATGTTTTATCAGTTGACGTTAGTTCTTATAATATGCTTGATTAAGTTTGATGAACTTTAGAGTAGACTGTTGCGGTTCGTCTGCTGTATTACACCGGAGATTGATATTAACTGGGTAATTGTTTGTTGACAGTTGCGACGAAGGAGAATGGCGGCAAATACGTACCCCGAGGCATCTTACTCGACCTCGAACCCGGCACCATGGACGCCGTACGGTCCGGCGCCTACGGCCAGCTCTTCCGGCCGGACAATTTCGTCTTCGGTCAGTCCGGCGCCGGCAACAACTGGGCCAAGGGTCACTACACAGAGGGCGCGGAGCTCGTAGACGCCGTGCTCGACGTGGTGCGCAAGGAGTGCGAGAACTGCGACTGTCTGCAGGGCTTCCAGCTGACGCACTCGCTGGGCGGAGGCACCGGCTCCGGCATGGGCACGCTGCTCATCTCCAAGATCCGCGAGGAGTATCCCGACAGGATCATGAACACGTACTCCGTCGTGCCCTCGCCCAAGGTGTCCGATACCGTCGTCGAGCCCTACAACGCCGTACTCTCCATTCACCAGCTCGTCGAGAACACCGACGAGACGTACTGCATAGACAACGAGGCCCTCTACGATATCTGCTACCGAACGCTCAAGCTCTCCAACCCGACCTACGGCGACCTGAACCACCTGGTGTCGCTGACGATGTCCGGCGTGACCACCTGCCTGCGATTCCCCGGTCAGCTGAACGCCGACCTGCGCAAGCTGGCCGTCAACATGGTGCCCTTCCCACGGTTGCACTTCTTCATGCCCGGCTTCGCGCCGCTCACGTCCCGCGGCAGCCAGCAGTACCGCGCCCTCACCGTGCCCGAGCTCACCCAGCAGATGTTCGACGCCAAGAACATGATGGCGGCGTGCGATCCTCGCCACGGCCGCTACCTCACCGTCGCCGCCATCTTCCGCGGCCGCATGTCCATGAAGGAGGTCGACGAGCAGATGCTCTCCATTCAAAATAAGAACAGCAGCTTCTTTGTTGAATGGATTCCGAACAACGTAAAGACCGCCGTGTGCGACATTCCTCCCAAGGGTCTGAAGATGTCGTCCACATTTATCGGCAACACGACCGCGATCCAGGAGCTGTTTAAGAGAATATCGGAACAGTTCACCGCCATGTTCAGACGTAAAGCCTTCTTGCATTGGTACACGGGCGAGGGTATGGACGAGATGGAGTTCAACGAGGCGGAGAGCAACGTCAACGACCTGGTGTCGGAGTACCAGCAGTACCAGGAGGCGACGGCGGAGGACGACACGGAGTTCGACCAGGAGGATATGGAGGAGCTGGCGCAGGACGAGCACCACGACTAGAGCGACGGCGCGGAGAGGCTGCCTTCTTATATTTTTTATTTATTTTTTATCCAACAGAGGCTTCTATAAGAGACTATATGCGCTATATTTAAAAAAAGTCCTCGCAAATCACAAAGTTTAATCTAACCAAAGCAAAGGGGCTCGAAAAATACTTCTATTGGATAAAAATATCTCGTCAGCACACTGAGTAACGTCAACAGATTTGATGATTCTTCAGAGTGCAAATGAAAAAAAAAATCTCAAATTTAATTATTCGATGTCTTAGTATATTATATACGGACTAAGGAACGTACCAATAGCTGCATTTCATAAGATTAAGTTATTTTAAAAATCTTGTATTCTTTTTATATATTAATTTATAATTAAATGGTTTTATACAAATGTATGAGTTTTATTCAACCAGACTAATTAAATAAACATTTTCTTGCACAGTTTTGCTGAATATATTAAGAGAGTACTGTCTCATATGAATAAAATCTATTACCTTCTTTAGGGTTAGCAAGGGTTCCGAAAAAATCACAAAATATCACTATTGTGGGGGGGGTTGGGGTAGTTTTAAATAACGTCTATTTTGTCACTGATGAAGAAAATTTACTTAATAAATCTTACTAATATTATAAATGCGAATGTTTAGATCCATGTTTGTTTGAAGGTATCTCCGGAACGGTTCAACAGATCTTGATGAAATTTGTCACAGATGTAGAACATAATCTGAAAACACAGACTACTAATAAAGTTTTTTTTTAATTCCGTGAGGACGGAGTCGCGGGCTAAAAGCTAGTAAAAAATACACGTGATATTGGGAAAGGGTAGTCTAATTTGCTAAAAAACATCACGTGAATAAACGACATCTTAGTTCTGAAATACGTTACTGAACGTAACAAGAAACAATTCTAAGAGCGCATGAATTCGCCATTTTAATTTTTGACATTGTAACTGAAGAAATCAAAATTATGTGTATTTTTTTCTTAAATTGTGTAAATAAAACAAGAAATAATAGACAAATATTTTATTCTCTGTTAAACGGACAACTTACATACAATTTTACAATATTTACATTGTAATATGAACACAAAAATCATGGAAATTAACTGAAAACGTAACTGGACCTTGTTAATGAGAAAAAACTCTTTTATAAATTTCCTTTTCTATCTCAAATAAATTCCAAGCAAAGGAATATTGTAATTTAGGGCAACCCTAAGCGTTCACTATGGTACTGTTATAACTAAATTAAATGCGGCACAGAAGTTTGACATAAGAATATTTAAAAACAAATATTTATAAAACATCGTACAGTTAAGATGTTGAACAACATATTCCATGTCAAAAAAATATATTTAGGTATATTTTTTAATTAACAATGCTCGTATTAAATTTATTGTCAAACAACTGTCAGATATATTCACAAATAAATGCATTATGGCAGCAACTTTTATTACAATAATAATAAAAAAAATGACATAAATGTGTGCCATAATCAACAAGTGTAGACAAAATAAGAGATTCTTAACAGAGCTGCGAAAAAAACTTACTTAACAATTATCTAAACATTGGATTTCACTGACAAAATACAGTCAAACCTGGATAAGCGAGAGTCTAATTAATTAACATTAAATGTAGTGGGTAAGGTAACATTAAATGTAGTAAAATACATTTTGGAACGAAGTTCCTTATCGCGCGTTGTGAAAGGGGGCTAGACGGAAAAAATTCTTACGAAAAGTTGTCACGACACTTTTTGCTATATCACCATGGCAACGACGTGACAATATATAACGAAAATTCAAAGAAATAAAATGTACTTCTTGTGAAGACTTAAGTTTTTTATTCATAGAATAAACATTGGTTCCTTCACTAATTAATCGAAAGGAACTTCGTTTTTTATATAATTACATATAGCTAATAACAATAGCTACATAATTTACCAATTCAATCTTAAATTTATACCAAAATTCTACATAACAATGGATCCTATATATAAGGGCCAAAGTAACAAATTGATAATTTTAACTTTTTTATGTTAAAATCTAGCTCTTAGTTTACTTAACATGAACTAAACACAAATACACATTTACAGAATGTAAATGTGTATTTTATTGCTGAAGTAAAAAGGTCTATGCGGTTTATTTTCCTATATTTTTTTATATTAAGATGGCAAACGAGCAAACGGACATCTGGATTTGCCAAAATAGCGAAGCAACCGTTGCCCATAGACATCCGCAAATGCAGATGCGTTGCCTACCTTTAATCAACGGAGAACGGGACACACAGAAAGAGGATATTTCTCCTTCCTATGCGTCCCCTCTTCAGCCAAATCCACTTCCCCTTCCCATCCTTTCCTAATAAGTAGGGTAGGAAGGGAAAGAGGACTAAAATGGTTGAAACTTTAAGAGCATCTCCTGAAAAGTTGTCAATTTGTACATTGACCCTTATTCGTAGGAGCCAGAAAACATTCCTCATACATACAAAATTGTATGATAAATCTATTCTTTTAAAAGTATTTACAATAACTATTTTAGATTACATTAAAAAAATACTAAAACGGCACTTTCGTTACTAACAATAAAGTGTTTCATGGCACTAAAAAAAAACCATTAAGTTTAATAGAAATATTAAACTCTTAACTATATTTATGTATTGAATTACATTAAGTCATACATAATTAAAAAAAAAGATTCCTATTAAATTAAAAGATAGAATTTAATTGTTAATATTATATCTTTACTATTTCTTCAATATTATTTTGAATTCTATATTATTTTTCAACAACTTTTTAATTTGTTTTTCTCTTATGACACTTCTGATTGTGGATTTTAATCGCGGTGTCAATTGCATTGACACAATGACATCACTCACCTTTGAAAAAACAGTGACAAGTTTCACTGCGGTAAGTCAAAGAAAACTAAGACATTATTATATCTTGATGAAGTTAAATTTGTTCAAATATGGCTTTAAAAATGGCATTCACTTATTCTAGACATATATACGAGTAATTTGAAATATACTCTTAAGACAGTCGAACCTGGATAAACAAGAGTCCGAGGGACCAAGATTTTTTCTCACTTACAGTGGTTTCTCTCTAACATGTTTCTCGCTTACAGTGGTTTCTCTCTAACATGTTTCTCGCTTATAGAGGTTTCTCTCTAACATGTTTCTCGATTATAGAGGTTTCTCTCTAACATGTTTCTCGCTTATAGAGGTTTCTCTCTAACATGTTTCTCGCTTATAGAGGATTCTCTCTAACATGTTTCTCGCTTACAGTGGTTTCTCTCTAACATGTTCCTCGCTTATAGTGGTTTCTCTCTAACATGTTTCTCGCTTATAGTGGTTTCTCTCTAACATGTTTCTCGATTATAGAGATTTCTCTCTAACATGTTTCTCGATTATAGAGATTTCTCTCTAACATGTTTCTCACTTATAGAGGTTTCTCTCTAACATGTTTCTCGCTTATAGTGGTTTCTTTCTAACATGTTTCTCGCTTATAGTGGTTTCTCCTCGCTTATAGAGGTTTTTCTCTAACATGTTTCTCGCTCATAGAGGTTTCTCTCTAACATGTTTCTCGCTAATGGAGGTTGTGTGTCGGACAATGACTCTCATTTATAGAGGTTCTCGCTTATCCAGGTTCGACTGTATTTAAAATTAATAATATTATTAATAATGTAATAAGCAAATAATATTACAAATAACAGATTCTTAAAAGTTTGTTGTCTAATTGAGAGTCTACTTTCCATATGTCATTTTGACAACACTGAGGGAATTCATCCCAACAAAAGATCTCCGGAAGCCTTATTTTTTCGTCTTATTTTTGTTCTCCGGATTAATTTTCTATAGTTTATAAATCTACAAAACAAATATTTATATAATTATAGGTACAAATAATTTCTTTCGGACTAAAGTTTCCAGCAAAAATAAACATATATTTTTATCCCACAAATTCTCATTAAAAAAAACAGACATGTTCCAATGTAAAAAAAAAAATTATCACTTACAGATTACACAGGTTATTATTAATCTAGAAATTTCCAGTTAAAACTGAATTTAAACTGGTTCTATACAACTGTACATAACAATCAACTTACCTAAAAGATGTTTCCTATTTGTCTAATTAATAAACCTTTCAAATTATGGGACATCAATTTTAAATAGTAATTTAAAAATATTAGAAATTATAAAATTCTAGAATATCTTGAAATAAAAGACAATTGGTTAATCTAGCTTACCCAGATACCGCTGGAGACCAAGAGATGGACTGGCAGGAGAAGACAGGACAGACAACTGGTGGTCTCTTGTATCGGAAGCCAAGGTTCACTTTGGGTCACTACACCAGCGGAATGTGTCGGTTAAACAGGAAAAAGACATCCCATATAAGATACCAAAGGGACAAATGGGAAACACTAGAATATAATTTGTCACTAATCACTGTCACTTATCACAAACATTGTCACTACACTGACACTTCATTGTCTTCATTCAAATGTATTGAATTATCATTTACTGCTAACTTGAGTAATGTTTTCTTTATTCTGAGAGCTGGAAGTCTTACTGATGGATTTTGATGCCAACACTCACGCATTAGATTTGCCAATCCCACCATTGTCTGGGAAAAAAATATAATTAGAGATATTAATTTAAAAAAACCTACTAGTCTTCTAGTTATTTAAAAAAATGGGACCCATCTGCAAGCACTTCCTTTCTATTAAAATATTTTTTATCAAAATCGGACCACCAGGGGCGGAGTTTCGCGGTAACACACATAAAAAAAAACAGTCAAATTGATAACCTCCTTCTTTTTGAAGTCGGCTAAAAAAAAGATATATTATAAGGTAAAAGAGTTTGATAATATGAAAAAAACACACTTTAATAAAAGGCATACAGAAATACAACGAACCATAGATCATTGGAGTCATCATCATCAACAGCCTTTATCTGCCCACTGCTGGGCATAGACCTTCCGTAATGCCTTCCACAGTACACAGTATAATTTGAATGTTTTTTAATTTATTTATTTTAACCGACATCTATAGATTTGGTCCGTCCTCTTTTTTGTACATATTCCTTATGCTAAATGACAATAGTGATTTTTATATAAGACATTCCTCCTTATTTCTATTTTATTTATTTTTTTTCCTTATTTATATTTTTATTTATCTACTAAAACCTGTGGTCAAACCGACTTTCATACAATGAAGGAAAACATCGTGATGCTGCACATATCTGAGAAGAATTTCAATGATATATGTGAAGTCAATCCGCACAGGGCCAGCGTGGTTAACTATGTCCTAGTCATCTTCAATCGGAGCAGGGTAACAGAAAAAGGCTATTTTTCCTTTCTATGCGTCCCCTTTCCCACCATTTCCACTTACCCTTCCAAATCTATTCTTAAAAGAAAAGGATGAGAAGGGAATGTGAATTAAAAGGCTGTAAAACAAAGTCATCAGACGAAATCCGGAATTCCGCTGTCTTTTGTATGGTTGTGATATTGCACCAGACAAACTGACCAATTCATAAAATATATATTGTTACTAGCTGTCGCCCGCGACTCCGTCCGCGCACAGTTAAATAATGGGGGGGGGGGGTTATGAAAAATAGATGTTGTCCGATACTCAGACCTACTGAATATGCTCACAAAATTATCGGTCATCACATAAGAATCGGTCAAGCCGTTTCGGAGGAGTACGGGAACGAAAACTGTGACACGAGAATTTTATATATTAGATATTCTGTCAATAAATTTAAAGATATATGAAGTCAATCCGTTCATAACCATGATGGTTGTCTAACATTGAACTTTGAGGGGACAAATTTACTTACCGGATGCATCTCCTGAGGGGGTTCAGGTCTGGCACCGTCTACACAGACCACCTTCCTCATATCCTCAAAGCTTGGATCCTGTGGTGCCAGCTCATGGTACGGAGGCCGGTACTCCAGACCTGTAGCAGCTCTTGTCACCTCCCACAGCACCAGCGCCAGCGCGTACACATCACATTTACGGTACGCATCGAAACATTGTACATTCATACTGGAATAAAAGCATTGAAAATAGGTTAAAAAAAATTAATTATTAAGCCTTAAAAAACACTCCTGAAGATGAACTGGTCCAAAACTAGTCGGAACTGTCATTTGACAATCATATGTGAGTTAAACCGTCTATTGTGGTTTAAACACCTTCATAGATTTAAGTTAGTTTGAAACTAGAAATATGTAACACTAGTTGTCGCCCGTGACTTCGTCTGCTCGGAATTTAAAAAAAATACTTAATATGTAGTCTATAAGTTCTTCCAGAGACCGAATTTCATTAAGATCCTTTAAGAAGATTAAGCCTTTCTGGAGATACCTTCAAACAAACATCATTATCCATCCATCCATCTAAGTTTTTTTAATTTTTTCCGTCATAAGAACATTCTCCTGACAATAACAAACACAACAAAAAAAAGTGAAAAAGAGGAAAAGAGCAAACAGCTACCTGGATTCGCCGAAATAGCGAGGCGACCGTTGCCCATAGACATCTGCAAATGCAGATGTGTTGTCTACCTTTAATCAACGGAGAAGGGAACGCACAGAAAGAGGATATTTCTCCTTTATATGCGTCCCCTTTTCCGCCAAATCCACTTTCCCTTCCCATCCTTTCCTAATAAGAAAAGGGTGGGAAGGGAAAGAGGACTAAAATAAGTCCTCCGGTACCACACTCATCAGACTGTACGTGGAATTACTTCCACTTGACACCTGTCTTCTGTGTGGTTGTGGTATTTCACCAGACGAGGTCCAAATATAGTTGTTGCGGGATCTATCACCTCTGATCCAGCATCTCCGGGCTCATGTATCTCTTGGTGCCCTGTCTCGCACTGAGCTGGTGTTGCTGAACATGACGACGTGTCACAGCCAGACCGAAGTCAGCAATGCAGCATTCTCCGTTCACCTTCACCAGGATATTCTTACTCTTTATATCCCTATGTGCTATAGCCGGCTTACCCTGGAAATGTTATAATTTTGTAATCAAAAATATGTACCATCAACCTGTCCTTATCTGTATACTTCTCCATACATATCTAAGCCGTCTCTTTCACACAATCCATCCATACTTTATTTGATCTTCCTCTAACTTTATAGCCATTTTTATACAATAAAATGGTAGTGGTGGGTACTTGGGTACTTTATATGCAGAATTATAAAGGACTAGCTTTTAGCCGCGACTCCGTCCGCGCGGAATAAAAAAAATAGAAAACGGGGTAAAAATTATCCTATGTCCGTTTCCTGGTTCTAAGCTACCTGCCCACCAATTTTCAGTCAAATCGATTCAGCCGTTCTTGAATTATAAATGGTGTAACTAACACAACTTTCTTTTATATATATAGATTTATATAGAGGCACCGGACAACACTTCTTATCAAGAACATAGATAACAAAGAGAGAGAGAGAAAAAGAGCGGAGGAAATTGGCATAGATTAAATATAAAGACGCAACATTCATAGATTATATAATAATTATGTCCAATTATGTTGAAAATAAGTACTGATAATGTACACTCTATAGCAATAATAATTGAATATCTTTGTTCATCAGCTGTGTAAGTTCATTCAGGAGGTTTCATTGTCCATATTATCTTCCCATTCTTTTCTTATAAAGACGGACAGGAAGGGAAATCTTTTTTTTTGCGTTGTCCTTCCTCCGTTGATTAAAAATGTCTATATACAGCAGTCAGTCGTCATTTTGAACAATCAAAGTGATCAATTGCTCGTTTATCATGTCATAATATATATAAAATGTACACTAGTGCGTGTACGTCTGTACGTATTATGATTTTTGGCAAAGATGTACAGTTTAGTATTTACAAAATAATTAATTCACTTAAAAGAAGGTAGGACAGCGGTGTCTATGTTGCATTTGGAATAATATTGTGTTAGGAACGGAAATACTGTGAGAGTAATCTCTCAAAAGGTTTTATAAGAAAGCATCTGTTGCTTTGGCAGTCTTTTTCCATCCATCATCAGGAAACATCTGATATTTAGTTTATTTGCGAGGACTATTTAGATGTAGAGTTGAAGTCATAATTCCGTTTTTTAACCGACTTCAAAAAGAAGGAGGTTATCAAGTTAACTGTATTTTTCTTTTATGTGTTACCTCGAATCTCGTCCCCTGGTGGTCTAATTTTGATAAAAAATATTTCAATCGAAAGGAAATGCTTACAAATAAGTCCCATTTTTAAATTTTTTTTTTAAATAACTAGAAGACAAAAATTATATTTTTTATATATTTAATTATAGTATATTTCGTTTACCTGTGTTCCATGTATATCTGTATGGAGATGGAGTAAACCGTTGACTATTGAGAGACAGAGCAGCATCATCTGATGACGGCTGAGAGTGCTGCGGTTCAAATGTTCATACAAAGAACCCAACGGATGAAAATGCGTTATCAGCCATAACTGGAACATAAAAATAAACACTTTTTTAACATACTAGCTGACGCATGCGGCTCCGTCCGTAAGTATACTATGTGTTCTTCCAGCCAGGGTTTGATAAAGGGGTAGATATTGAACTTAAAGTATTTTTAATTCTCACTCTGTCTTCTATTGACCTAAGTCAGAATCTATATATATAAAAGAAAGTCGTGTTAGTTACACTATTTATAACTCAAGTTCGGTCGAACTGATTTAGCTGAAAATTGATGGGGAGGTAGCTTAGAACCAGGAAACGGACATAGGATAATTTTTACCCCGTTTTCTATTATTTTTTTCCGCGCGGACGGAGTCGCGGGTAAAAGCTAGTTAATAATAATAATTGATCTTAAAAGTAGGTAATTTAGCCATGGGGGGTCTGTGGTAATGGTTCATTTTGAAATGGGGGGTCACTAGTCCAAAATAATTTGGGGATCCCTGTTCTCGACTATATTCTACATCTATGTCAAATTTCATCAAGATCCGTTGAGCAAACATACAAAGGAGCAAGCGGCAACCTGAATTCGCCAAAATAGCGAAGTAACTCTTCGATAACAGAGAAGGAGACGTACAGATAAAAGATATATCCTATATCTTATGTGTTATCATTTCTTTCTAAGAAAAGAGTGTATTTTGAAAAAAAGTAAAATGAGTTCTCCGAACACACTCATCAGACTATATCTGTAATGACTTCCTACTTGAAATCTATCTTATTTTTGGTCTAAATTCAAAATAGTACGATGAGATCACAATTACCCTCCTACCGGTCACTGTGGTAGTGCATTATATCAACTGCCCTACCTGAGTGCAACTATTCCTGCTGGTCATATCACTGCCGATGTAAGCCAATATGTTCTCATGTCGGAGTAACACAGTACTGTACACTTCTGTCTCCCGACGCCATGATGCCTCATCTCTGGAGAAGAAGATCTTCACAGCCACACTGTCCGCACACCACGACCCTCGCCATACTTCACCGTAACGACCCTGAAATACATATAGAAAATAAATTCCGGTAGTCTAATTTTAGTTCTCTTTCCCTTCCTACTATTTTCTTTTATGGAAATGATGGGAAGTGGAATATTTGATCCTCCTAACGTAGGGATATCATGGTTAAGGGAAATATTCTTTTCTGAGTCCCCTCCCCTGTCGATTAGAGGTAGGCAACGATATTTCGGCGAATTCTGGTGGCCTCTCGCTCATTTGTCACTTTATGATATAAATAAAAATGTAGAAAAATTAGGGGTTTAGCACTTAGCAATCTGCAGGTCCTGGGTTTGAACCTCGCCATGTATTTTTTAATTTACATATGTACATTTATCCAATGTTCTTACGGTGAAGGAAAACATCGTGATGCTGCACATATCTGAGAAGAAATTCAATGATATGTGTGAAGTCAACTCGCAATGAGCCAGCGTTGACGTCCTAGTCCTAGTCACCATCACTTTATATTATAAAATGGGAAATGAGCAAGAGGCCACTCGAATTCGCTCAAATGGCGAAACTAAAGCTGTCTATACACATCTGCGACTACAGATACCTTCCTTTTATCATCAGAGACTCACAAAAAGACAATATTTCCCTTTCCTATTCGTCTCCTCTCACAAAAAATCCCACCATTTCTTTATAAAAGGGTGGGAAGGGAAAGGGACTAAAAATTTGATGTAATAATAATAAATAATAACTTTGATAAAACTTCACTTAGCTACATACCACCTAATATTTCACCAAATTCTATCCAGTGAAAACAATGCTTACATAACAAATAAACAAACACACAGACTGACAGACAAATAATTCTATATAAAATATGTAATAAGTAAAAAAAAAACAATTTTTATACAATTGAATTTAAAAAAAGTCTTGAATCATACCTTTCCGACACAATCAATTAGTGTGACCTGTTTGGCCAGGGTCCGCTGCACCATGAGTGGCAGACCAGAGCCAGAGCCGCTGGTCACTGAGCTCTCCAGGTACTCCCGCAGAGTGGAGTCTCCTGCAGCCACCGCTTTCAGACCACCACCGTTCTGTGACCCTTCTAGACCTGGAATAAAATTAAAAGGTAAAGTAAACTATATTTTCATTTGAAAATCCTTAATCGAGTATTTCAAATTCAATATTTAATCCCAAAAGTTATTTACTTGACGGTTCTACAATTACTATTGCTATAGGCTATATTAAGGTCTTTAAAAACCAATTTATAAGTATCATTTACCTTCATAGCATGTACTTGTGACAAGAGGTCCATACAAGTTGGTCGACAAGTAGC
This sequence comes from Papilio machaon, assembly GCF_912999745.1. Lineage (NCBI taxonomy): Eukaryota > Metazoa > Arthropoda > Insecta > Lepidoptera > Papilionidae > Papilio > Papilio machaon. The sequence continues at coordinate 575,478 of NC_060011.1, forward strand.
TGGAATCTGGGCCTAGTTTATGCAGAGCCGCTCGAGACACACGCAGTCTAAGATAAAAATAAACAATGCAGATAAGAGAGATGACACACAAGCACCGATGGAATGCCACATTACATCAATGACACCATTACCCTATATATGGTATACAATTTCCCCTTCCCTTTTTCCATGTTGAATGTGTATAGATATACTCTTCCATACATCTCTATCATCATTATCAGCTCACTATACTTGGAGACGTACGAACTGAAGTGCTTGGAGCCTATTCTAAGTTAGGGATGACTAGGGGGGTCAACCACACTGGCCCAGTGCAGGTTGACTTCACACATATCTTTGAATTTCTTCATAAATATCTTCATACATATGTAAATCGAAAAACACATTATTACATGGCGGAATTCGAACCTCAGCCGTCAAGTGCTTAACCCCCGAGTCACAGTCACTCTCTGTACACCTTGTATGAGTCATATAAATTCAACAACTTACACACAATCAATACATATTTCAGACTTCCATTAACTTCAATCCACATACATTCACATTAAGAAAGAAAAAAAGAAGGAAAAACATTTATATCCACACATAAAACGCATACAAGATACACTTCAGTAAAGCGTCACATTAGAAATACAGCAGTAATTAGGGTCCTTCAAGAAGCGAGCTAATCACCATATCAAAGGCCAGCAACGCATCTGCAATTTCTCTGGTATTGCAAGTGTCAATTGGTGTTTAACTCCTTCTTTTATAAAAAAAAAAATTAAATTCCTAATTATAATTTAAAAACACTCACCTATGACTTCTCCGCAGCAAAAATATTCCAATACCACCAATGGCACTAACAAAGAGCACAGATAATGTCACACTGAGCCACAACTTCCATGCATTTGAGGGTACTGGTTCAATAGAGGTGTCCACCGCAGGAGGAAGGTCGGGGAAGCTTCCAGAATTACACATGTCATCCTGACAGCACTTGATGTTCAACTGGCCAGCATGACGCTTCCTCAGCCTGGAAATGGTAGAAATAGTTGAATATCAAATGTTTAGATGGATGGATGTTTGTTTGAAGGTATCTCCGGAACGGCTCAATGGATCTTGATGAAATTTGACACAGATGTAGATCAAGTGTGGAAGAACACAGGTCACTTATTTTTTTTTTAAATGTTAGATAATATAATTTGATGATGCATAAAACAAATTTTTTTAGTAGACATGTCTCGATAAATTGTAGCTGAGAACACAGATAAAATCTTTTGGGAATAAAGGAAAAGGGTAAATGATGTAAGAATAAATGACTGCTTCAAATATAAATAATTTACATCAAAAATTATTTCTTATAAAGCAGAACAAACAAGCAGGTTATCTGGTTAAATTGTTTAAACTTTTATGACACATAATAAATTAATTAAGAACGGCTTAACTCACGTTTGATCGTCCGGTGATGGCACCAACTAGTTTCAGACCCATCGGAGGTCCATCTTCAGGGTGAGTGTTTATTTTGAGAACTTTGCGGTCGCGCCCTTAAGATGGACCCCCGACGGATCCGAAACTAGTAGGTTACCGGGTGTTAATTGACCACTACGAAACTAAACATAGATATCTACAACATAATAGGTAAATGTTACATAGATTTATTGCACGGAGGGAAGAATAGACTGAAAAAAGATTCCTGTCTTACCCTAAAGGAGGCTGACTAGTCCGACAAGTAAACTGCGCCTGGTCTACACTCGTGAAACATCCTCGGGAATACCGGAGAGTGCCATCGGATGCTCTCACAGAGGACTTGTAACAGTACAGAGCATCCCTGCAGACTCCCATCACAGTCTCTTCTGGACCACAATCGGGTGGCTCACATTGATGGCATTTATACCTGAAAATTTATTTATAACAAATAAGCTATCACAGCAAGAAGGGTAGATAAAGATAATAGTCTACAATTTAACACACAAAAGAATATCCAGGCTCAAGAAAACACACCAGGGGAATGGAAAGAGCACCCGTTTTCTAAAGCCAAGGATACATCAGCACAAGTTGCCTTAAAGAAGCTTCTGGATGGATACCATTCTCTTTGCCACTTACATAAGAGTAATGGAATTTTCTATTTAAATAAATTGTATGTAATACTAATCGTACCTTTTTTGAAACTTCCTTCTCCTAGGCAATGCAAAAACAAGTAAATAAATTTTAACTTTAATCTTTTAAAGAAGTGAAGAAGACACTGGCAATAAAAAAAATTAAAAAAAAGATAATCTGCAAATAACACTCAAGTCTTTCTATCATACCAAACCCCGAAAAATTAAGAACAATACAAAACTCTATATTGCACTTGTATTCCAATATTGCTATCCCATTCAATTACATTGAAAAATAAAGAGACATAAGAACAGTGTTTATGTACTTGTGCTATGACAGTTGAAATTCATGGTCAAGATTTTTTTTAATTATTTTTTATATCAAAAGGTGGCAAACAAGTAAACGGCCTTTATAACATACCTTGGATATAACTGAACCACCATTTTATCAATGGATGAAGGTTCATCTCTGAGATGATTGTCTGTCTGAGTGCTTGGAGAGCCATCTGTGTCTGTGTTGTCCAAGCCGGGGAGACCAGCTGTAAAAATATATAATACTTAACAATTTTAATGAATTTAGTCCACAAAATATGAATTTATGGAGCAAATACAGTATTTGATTTCATAAATAATATCAAATAAGTTTTAAGCTTAATTTTTCATGGTAGTTTAGGAGGATTTTCCAATTTGCGGACATATAAATTAAAATCAACAAGATACATTTACGTCGAAATTTTTGCGCGAATTCTTAGATATATTGGTTTCTTATAAACCTCTAAAATTATATAACAATCAATTACTATAATATTAAAGTATTTTTTGTCAGAAGACCTTGAAAACTATGAAAAATACTCCATAATGCAGCACATTTACAAAGATACAATAAGTGATTCTTTCGAGGTCAGTAATGTTTTGATCTGTAATTTGGAACAGATTTCACACATAAACAACATTCTAGTATATATTTCTATCTGTTCGTAATCTGTTCAATAAATTTTACAACTTTATGAAGCGTCAGAAAAACTTAGGCATAATAATAAGACGTTGCAAAGTAAAACAATAATAAATACGGGGTATGAAGCCATGTAAAGATGCCATATTCCATATCCAATTTTACAATATACTTTGGGGCTTTAAATTTGGACACAACGTATATTATACTGTTATTAAGCTTTTTATATGAAAATCTCTGTTTTTACTCACCATAACAACAATTTATTAATAAAAATGTGAACAAATATCCCACTATGACAGCGTCCGCCATTCTTCATTCATCATAACAATTTAACTACAGATAATCTATTGGCTTCCAAATATCCACAGATGTGGATTGACCCAGTTTAGATCGAGATTAACAGTCAGATTTACAAAAAATGTTTTTTCTTAAATAAGTTTCTTTTGATTTCTTTTTAGTATTTTAAATATTGAAAACATCGTATAAAGTGTGAATACTAAAAATCAAATTACCCGAAACAAAATTAAATATGCTTTATTCCTGTCTCGTGATTGTGGTGTATCCGAACACGGATTTTAAAAATGTCGGTTTGAAAAGTTCGGTTTGTGTTTTGTTTAAAATTAGGATTAGATTGTTTCTTTTATCTAGAAAAGGAAAAAAGTGTACGATACGTTAATATTATCTTAATAAAAGTAAGGTGTTATTGTAAAAGTTTCAAAGGTTTTAAGTTTATTGTTATTAATTGTAAATAAAATGCCAAGAACAAAACGGCCGGTTAAAAAAGTAGACAAAGTCACTGATAGTGATGAAAAATTGAAGAAATTAAATAAACTAGGTAATAAAAAGATACTAGATGTTGCAATTCATTGTTTTACATGTTTATCAATTCATATTATAAAATATTAAATATGTTATTCAAAAATTATTGAATATAAAAATTTGCAGTTGCTGAGCAAAAAAATAAGATCGATTCCCATGCAAACATGGAACAGAGGAACGTGGAAGTTGCTTTCAAGATACTTCTCGATTCAATAAAAGCCTCGTACTTAGAGAAAACTTTGGGACAGCTGGTAAATCACTAATTATTATTTGTATAATGCCTTCATATATTTTTTTAAACTATAACATTTGATTTTAATAATATTGTTACATTATTGGCGAACTAATTTCCTCACTCAGTTACTCAGCAAGGGACTCTTAGTGGAGATTAAGTGTATCATATAGATAAATCAACTTAAGTTTTGTTTTTTTAATTCCGCTCGGATGGATTTAACAGTGTTAGACGCCAGCAACAACAACATCAGTTGCACGAATTGGTCAGCTCGCTCAGTGAAATACCACGACCACACAGAAGACAGGTGTGAAGTGGAAGCAATTCTGCGTTCTGTCTGATGAGTGTGGTGCCGGAGGCCTAATTTTAGTCATCTTTCCCTTCCCACCCTTTTCTTGTAAGGAAAGTGGTGGATATGATGGAGGAGGAGATGCATAGGAAGGTTATTCTCTTTTTGTGGGTCTCCTCCTTCGTCGATTGAGGGTAGGCAAGGCATCTGCAATTGCGAATCTATGGGCAGCTGTCTATTTTGGCGAATTCATATGGCCACTTGCTCATTTGCCACCTTGTAATATAAAAAAAACGGAGTTGCAGAAGACAGTCTATAATAAACTTAGATAATTAATGTTTTTTTGCATGTCTGCAGTGTGAACCCTTGATTTGTGATTTATTTGTCATTTATAGAAAACTGAGCTGTTTCTTAGAGAGGTGACAAACCAAAGGGCCACTCGGAATTCAAAAAGACCGGACTCACATGATGATGGTATGTACTAGTATATAGGCTTTGTATATAGTCTTGGATTTTATATTAATCTACTTTATATTATATATATACATTAGTTGTTTAGTAGAATGCATAGTAATATAGTAAACTGAACTATTCTTTATTTTTTATAGTTTTATGTTGTAAAGATATAGTTTATATATTTAAATTTTTTAAATTAATGAGACTTCATAAAAATATATATAACTAGCTTTTACCCGCAACTCCGTCTGCGCGGAATAAAAAAAAATGCATACAAGATAAAAAAGTTCATATGTCCGTCTCTTAGTTCTAAGCTACCTCCCCATCAATTTTCAGCTAAATCAGTTCGACCGATCTTGAGTTATAAATAGTGTAACTAACACTACTTTCTTTTATATATCGACGCTGGAAAGCATAAACGCTGTAACCCTTGAAATCGCGAATATGTTTTTCACACGTTAATAATTTCAACCATTATAAAACGATAATGATTTTATTATAGGTTAGCACAAACTACACAACATTGCTAAATACCGCATGCTTGTAGGCGTATCAGCTCACGAGTTATAATTTTTTTGCTCTCCTGTAAAGTTCATACTTTCGGAGTTACAGCGTTTACGCTTTCCAGCGTCGATATATAGATGATGATTTTTGTCTCAGAAATGCACGGTTAATAAATATGCTGAGAAAGAAAAAATGCTGTAATTTAGTTTAACTATGCTAGCTTTTAACAAATTAAATAAATCTTATTTGAGTATAAAATTAACTAATTTTCAATTAATTTGTATCAAAAAGTATGTTTATTAAAAACCAACAAATATACTTTATTTAGTTGAGGAACTTGTTTATCATTAATTTATCATTTAATGATGATCACCATCACAATGATGATGATCAAACATCACGATATTCACGACTAACATCATATCACAATTTCCAACTAACTGGGCTTTTTGGGGCAGGCTACCTCACTGAAAACTCTGCCCATGATTCTGGAGAAAGGAGAAACAAGAAGCCATTAGGTAAGTTTGCTTTCTATGCTTTAAATTTCTATCTACTTGTGGGTTTTCATTTCTGAAACATGTACAAAAACATTTGCTATCTCTATTTGAAAATATAACATGTTTTTATTTATCATTTGGCTGTGAAAACCTTAATCATTTATTCTCTACATGTCCATTATCATTGATATAGTTTGTATTTCTTTATGTCTGTTCTCATCGTATATCCAAAGTATCAATAGTATTTTTAGTATTATTTTTAAACTAGCCATCGCCCGCGAATCTGTCCACGCGGAATTGAAAATGTATGCGCGTGACGTCTCTATAGGGTAAAGCAAAAAGGCAACGGAGACAGCGTACCGGAGAGGCGAAATTGTCTATCATTCTATCAGTCTATCAGTATCATGTCGACGGGATCTACCTACCTAGGAAAAGGGCTACTCTGTAGTTAGATAGCCTCAGGGACTCGTACCTGTGCGGACATAAGGTCCCGCGGTCGACTCCACATTAGGGAAAGTGATTGTTTAGTAAGGTTTGGTTATCCTACAAGAGATATCCAAGTAAAATAAAAGGTCTTATTATTGTGAAACCTGCATCTTCAGGTCCCGGGTATTAAGAAGATAATATACAGTCCACAAACTCCACTCAAAGTCCACTCTGATAGTGTGTCTACGGTGACACACGTGGTACACGTATACGCACATCAAGGTTAGGCTGAGTTTTGCTCACAACCGGCGCTCACTCCCTGAGGTACATACATCCAGGCTGGAGACACTAAGTGACTTGCAATTGAGCGCCCGCGTATAGCGGTAGTCGAGCCTGCTTCAGAAACATTAGGACATATTCGTTCAATGTATCTTTCTGTTTCATGCAGAAAGATAAAAATGTTTTTTTATATATAACTAGCTTTTACCCGCGACTCCGTCCGCGCGGAATAAAAAAAAATGCACACAAGATAAAAAAAGTTCCTATGTCCGTCTCCTAGTTCTAAGCTACCTCCCCATCAATTTTCAGCTAAATCAGTTAGACCGATCTTGAGTTATAAATAGTGTAACTAACACGACTTTCTTTTATATATATAGATTCGGAATTAATAATCTGATGTTTTTTTTTTTACCCTCACCGTTCTGTTTTTTAATCCCCATCCCTTCTTTTACACGTGATATCTTAGAACTAATAAGTTTACCTATTTTTATAAGTGTATATTTAAATATTTTTTTTTTAATCGTCAGGTCCACCAAGTACATTAGGTCGTAAGACTACCCGACGCTCACGGTCTGCGGACGCTAGCCGCATGCTCTCGGTCAGCAAGACTCAGAATCGTTCCAGGTCCGTGTACAGGACGCCTATGTATAACAAGAATCCTATGAACTATCCCGCTATTACACCCAAGGTGAGCGAATACATATACAGTGTAAGCTCTTTATAACGTTATCCTTTATAACAATAAACTCCCTGTAACGTTGAAGTGAGCCCAACTTGGTTGGTTTGCATTAAAACACTCATATTGAAACACTCTTTATAGCGACACGCCATTCTCTGTTACGAAGAAATGTGTTCATATTTGTAGACAGTAAATATTTATTATCGGTATTATTGTTTATGTTATGTTATCTTGTTAATTTGGTTGTTTTTTATGTCCACTCCATATAACGACAACTCTCTATAACGACAAAAAATGTGCAGTCCCTTGAGTTTCGTTATAAAGAGTTTACACTGTATAACGAAAAGAGTTACATGTCTTAATGTGGGTAAAGAGAAGTATCTTTTACCATTTTATGAATTAAGTTTTTGGTTTCGGAGACCAAGATTTCATTTATAATATACTAGCTGTCGTCCGCGACTCCGTCCGGGATTTAAAAACTTTATAATAAGCATATGTGTTCTTCCAGACTATGTTCTACATCTGTGCCAAATTTCATCTAGATCTATTGAGCCGTTTTAGAGATACCTTCAAACATCCATCCATCCAAACATTCGCATTTATAATATTAGTAAGATTTATAAACCAAATAGTAGACATGAGTGTGACATATCAAAAGATTTTCTTTTAAATCACACACTTGACTTTTCAAATGATAACTTCATATAGGAGGGGTCCCAATTAGAGTAATAAAGGGGGTGGATGGGCTTGAAACTAGTTGATACACGTTTTTATTTTTATTTATAACTTTATTTTTGGTTTTCTGTGGTTTTTTGTAGGTAGCTCCGCATACATCGCTGACGGTGCTGCGACAACCACGTCAGGGTGAGATGGTGGTCTCCATGTCAGGTTCCCCGGTGCTGGTGCCCTCAGTATACTCGTAAGTATCTCACATTTCTGATAACGAGTGCCAGATACTTGGTTTTCTAGGTGGACCTCATGAGGTCACGGAAGACCCCAGGGAGATATATTAGGGGGAAATAAATTTACATTATAGTATATAGCGGCAAGGGTTCACTGGATTCAGTAGTTTTGAAATTAGTCTTTATCTTAGTCTCTATTTTGTATTACAAGGTGGCAAACGAGCAATCACATGTATTCGCTGAAATGGCGAAGCGATCACTGCCCATAGACATTCGCAAAATACCCTCAATCAACGAAGGAGGAGACGCACAAAAAGAATATTAAACCTTCTTAAGCATCTCCTACTCCATTAAATTCACCTCCCCTTCCCATCCTTTCCTAATAAGAAAAGGGTGGGAAGGGAAAGAGGATTAAAATTAGTCCTCCGGCACCACACTCATCAGATTGTACGTGGAATTACTTCCACTTGATGCCTGTCTTCTGTGTGGTTGTGGTATTTCACTGAGCGAGGCTAATTCGTGCACCCAACAAATATTATTGTTCATCTGCCACTGTTAAAATGTATATTATACTAGCTGTCGCCCGCGACACCGTCCGCGCGCATTTAAAAAAAATGAAAAATAGATGTTGGCCGATTCTCAGACCTATTGAATATGCTCACAAAATTTCATGAGAATCGGTCAAGCCGTTTCGGAGGAGTACGGGAACGAAAACTGTGACACGAGAATTTTATATATATTATATTTTCAGTATGCAAAAAGATGAGAAAGCGAGCTGTAACATAATGCTTAATGATGGTACAATGCTCTCGCTGCAGCCTCGTCAGCTGCGTCAGTCTCAGGCCTTCATACCATTCTCTTTAATGGACTCTCAAGTCCTCAGCCAGCTAAAGACCCTCAAGGATAACCTGGTGAAGATGGTGGAACTCGGAGAGAAGACCATTGATAAGTGATCGATCACTATTGCTTGTTTGACCATAGTGATTTAGATTTTTTTTTTATTTTTTATAACAAGGTGGCAAACATGCAAGTGATCACATGAATTCGCCGAAATGGCGAAGCGACCGCTGCCCATAGACATTTGCAATAGCAGATGCGTTGCCTACCTTCAATCGATGAAGGAGGAGACGCACAAAAAGAGAATATTTAACCTTCCTATATATCTCCTCCTCCATTAAATAATTTTAATTTATTAAGACTTTAATGTGAAATAAATAATTAAAATAAGTTGTCTATGGACTATTCTAGATTGTAATCTATGTCTGTTTCAAATTTCATCCAGATTCATTTATGAGTTCTGGAGTTATGTTGTGACAAAAATCCATACAAATTCTTATTTATATGGGAAAATATTATAAGCAATGTATGGACTTAATATGAATATTACTTGTCTGTCTGTCTGTCTGTTTAGTTTTTATTATTGTGTGTGTTTATATCAATTATTATTGTTATGGCTGACTTTATTTAGGATAAATTGACTTGTAATGTAATGAATAAATTATGTAAATAAATGATACAAATTTTAATTTTGTTTTTTATTTATTTTATGGTTTACCAAATCAATAATTAAAAAAAAACTAGGATGTATTCATAAACAATTTTTTCATTATTTCTGTCAGTCTTTGATCAGTACTCTAATATCCATGTTTGCAGAGAGTTTGTTCAACTTCTTTGACATATTTCTCAGCCACCTTTTGTTGTCTCATTGCAGCCACCTGACAAATTAATATTTAATATTTGCTTTTAAAATCTAAGACAATAATTTAACAATGATATGGTACAGATATTAAAATTGAATTTTTGGATAAAATGTACACAGTTTTTTGCATATATAAGAAAGAAATCTCGACATAAGTAACAGTTAATATCGACACCCCCACACAATAACCCCGTAATAGGAAAAATCAAATTTTTCAGAAGCAAAAAACCGTATTTCTTTAATAACTTCATCGAAAATTATCGTACAAGAATTTTTTAGATACAAAAACAAAGCTAATTTTTGTAGCTTCATTGTATTTAATTTTCATTCATGTATTCCGGATGTATTCTGTGCTATGAAGGAAAAATGATAATACTGGAAATAAAAAAAAAGTTTCAATAATGACTTTGTCTCTGTAATTAACATTAAGTAAAATGTAAAAAAAAAATCACAACTTATAATAGGACCTTTAGATGCCGAATTCGACGGAAAAGCAAGAACCCGGTAAGAGTCCATTACAGGATTATTCGATGGGGGCGTCGATATATACTTCTTTGAAGCTTTGCTTTTGTATCGCGTCAATATATACATAAATACAGTACATAAAATTTAATTACTATAAAATAATTTCGTCAAACTGCAAGAACAGTTTATTGACGAAAAACTGCACCCTAAATTCTTACAATATGCTAAACATTTACATATGAGTCACTAAAGTTTAATATAAATTGAATTGATTTGACTTATTCCAATTCGGGAACTATATCTTCGATTTTTTGAATTCCTAATTCCGTTACGCTGACAGCTGTCAAAATGGTTGGTAGAAAGTGGTAGATAAAATTGAAAATGGCAACAATTACCTTCTGCTTGATAATTTTACGTTCGTACTTCTCCTGTTGTTCTTGCTCCATGCGCAGCGCGACTCCCTCGTTACGGATCTTCTCTCTCAACTCAGCTCTATGGAAGGAGAATACATTTTCAATTTAAACTTTATTAAGCGCTGAAGCTAACAAATTAGTAATTTAAGAAATATATCGACAACGTCCGCATTTTATTCGTTAAAACTTTACCTTGCACGTTCTTTATCATTAATTTGTTTCATGATTTCCTGACGATGTCGCTCTATACGCGCCTTGCGTTGCTCCTCCAACTAAAACAGCGGAATTATTAAAATTAACTGTTTATTTTTTAATGATCTACCTTCTATGAAATAATGCATCAATAGAGACCTTTATAATATCAATAAAAAGGTCTCTTACCATTTTCTCTTTGCGTAAGAACTCTTCATTTTGTCTGGCCGCGTTGTTGAAGCTCTGCTCGTCTTTAGCGATTTCACGTGCAATCAAACGATGGATGTCGTGAATCTAGAAATCGATTTACATAGAGAAAAACGAAATCATATCGTTTTTTGAACATAGATTTACAGATATATCTGTAACGTCTCTGTAAAATTATAATTATAATTCTAACTTTTCAGAGAAGTTAATGGTAATTGCAAGAGCTTTTATAAAGTTAACGTAACTATGCAGAAGGATAGATTTGTAGCCATTCTCAATTACGTTGTGGGTGAGAATTCAACCAGTAAGAGTACAAAACTATCAGCCATCATAACAGTTTATTTCACGATGTTGGTACTGACCTGCTGAACCCTGGCCTCGTGTAAATGCTTCATGTCCCGGTTCCTCTTGATGGCGGCGTCGCGCTCCTTGCGCCGGTACTCCCGCTCCACGTCCTCCTGGATCTTCAGGTTTCTGATCCTTTCCAGTTCCTCCTTGAGCTCTTGTTCCGCCTGTGAACAAAGTCGACTTTAAAATATACTAATACAAATAGATATACTACACAAAACAAAATAAGGGCAACTACTTTATTTATATTTTGCACTTTAGTAAACTGAAAGTAACTGATTAGTGGCATTATATTGATAATACGAACTCTTTGGTGTTTGATCTCTTTTATGTTCGTGTTCCTAATTTGAAAAGTATTGGCCATCATTTGAAGAAAAAAACATTGGATATTCTTATGTTTTTCTTCGATTGTCTTCTTAACTTGTTTCGGTTATTTTAGAAAAAAAGTTTTACTTTTTCAATTTTAATTGAGTCATTTATCATCTCGCGTTAATCATGCCACCAGTACGAAGGCACATGGATACAATTACGGCAACAAGAGCCATAACTACATATGATTCAAGAAAGACGTTCTCAGCGTTACATTGAATTTCTTCTCAGATATGTGCAGCATCGCGATGTTTTCTTTCACAGTAAGAACATCGGATAAATGTATATATGTAAATCGAAAATCGAAAAACATATTGGTACATGGCGGGATTCGAACACAGGACCTGTAGATTGTAAGTCAAGTGCTTAACCCCTGAGCCACCGACGCTTTGAATGCTTTAATAGTGTGATTATATTATTTTGAAATGTGAAATTAAATGAAAACAGTCATGTTTACCTTTTGTGCCTTAGCGATATGGTCAATCCCTTTCTGCTTAGCGGCTTTAATTGCCTCTGCCTCAGCGCGCGCACGAGACTCCCTCTCCTGTCGACTCTTCAGGAAGTTTGCGATACGCAGGTTGAGAATACGCTCTTCTTCATTCTGAAGTTGCTTGAAGTATAGCAATTCCGCGTTACCTATAGTTCAAGTTATAAATGTACTGTTGGAACTATGTTTGGTAAGGTCGTAACTTAAAATTTTTACTGTCAATAAACTGTAATTGAAGTAAACTTACTGTATAAGGACATTTAAGAGAGATCTTACCCTGATCGAGTATCTCCTTGAGCTTGGCCTGGCGCATCTGTTTCTCCTTGAGCTTCTGCGCCTCATCAATTCTCATCGCAATGTTAGCCTGGTTCACTCTAATACTCTCTTCTTCTATGCGTTCCGCTTCCATTATCTAAAAAGTTAGGATTTAACAGAACCAGAAACAAGGATAAGCGATTTTAAGCTTTAGGAAGATTCTTTAGACTTGATTTATTTATTTATGTATTGTAGCCTAAATGTCTTGACCAATTTTGAATGTCGAAGCGTCGTTTACATATACATATATTATGGTTAATTTGTGTCCCCAATACCTTAGCAGTATCGTGAGCTTGTATCTGCTCCTTGAGTGCAGCGAGGTTCTGCAGACGCAGCTGGTGGCGGCGCTCCTCGTCCTGCTCCGCGCGCCGCACCGCCGCCTGACGGTTCTCCTCCATTATCGCGTCCAGTCTGACAATATTGTTAAAGTGAATAACCGTATTACATCGCAGCACCTGTATCACATCACTCTCATTTTTTTCATAAAAAGAGATAACAAATAGCGGTGTCGTGGGAAATTCAAGTTAACAGTCATGACGTCTTTAAAAGAAAAAGATGAAAATGTTTTAGCGCCGAGTCTGTAATTTACAGTACCATTGGTTAACTGGTCTCTTAAGTAACCTTTTGAAAATGTACTCGTCTACTTAAGCTAGATTGTTTACCTTCTCTCCTCTTCTGTAAGCTCCTTCTTAATGAGATCCTTCTCAGAGATCTGCGCGTCGCGGATGGCGTGGCATTTAGAGGCTAAGATGATGCGGTTACAGAGACGTGGTCCCGGCATGTTATCCGCTTTCAGAACTACAAACCATTAAAGTAAAGGAGACAGATTACGGATCTCCGATTGGAAGGCCTGGAGAGGCCTTACCTCACTTCTTTTACATTCTTATATCGCTACAACAACGCTTACACGCTCACTAATATTCCTTATATATTGTTTATCTAGAATAACACTATTGTGATCCATTTTTCAAGGGACATATCCTAATTGCGAGCCAGGTAATTAAAAAAATGCCTATTTCTTGATAGAAAAAAAACTCACTCTCTGCTCTGGATAAAGTATGAGCGGTCTGATCAGGTCCCTCGAGTTCTTGATCCGCAGCGCCTGCGGCCACTTGCGCGCCCGGCTGCGGCAGCAACTTCTCCTTCAGCAGTTGCTTGCGTTCTTCCGACTCTTTTGCCGCTTTCTGTATAGCTGCTTCCTGTTCGTGCATCGCTTTCAGTTGTTCCTCTTGACTTACTATCTGTTGCAAGACAATTTAATTAATTTATTATTGTAACGTAATGCTGGAAGACTATGTTCTTCTATTGAGGATTATAGTGTTATACTTTGAAATAACTTGTTCGGAAATTGCAAATAAGAACAAATGAGAGCAAAAATAACTTCGATTGCTATAATTTATTTTAGTTAGGGAAAGAGTTATAAAATCATTATGAAAAACAATAGGATAATTTTATATCCATATAGCGAAAAATATGAAATGGTTAAACTTTAAACCCATAAAAGAGATTTTTGACATTATTACTACATCCTATTTAACTTTATGGTACATTACGATAAGATATGTCTGGTATTGCATCATATTCACTCATTTCATTAACAGAAATAAAGAGACATCTACCTTGGCTTGTTTCTTCAGCCTCTCAAATTCTGATTTGTGCATGACGGCGGGATAGAAGTTGGGTTCAGTTTTGGGAACTATCAAGTCCCTCCAACTTTCACCCTGCGGCACCCTCGTGTACTCTCTCTTGGGTATCTCGCATTTGTGTATCGGTCTTTTGGTGATTGGAAATTTTAGGCGGCATTCTGAAGGTCTAAAAAAATATCAAATTTAATTATTACTAACTTATAGTATCAACTGTAATCTAAACAATGTAGAAAGGTATAAGATAAATGGTGTATTAAGTTAAAACGTTAAAATTACGTTTTTGTTCTATCTGTCTACCCCAATTTCATGTTCTTCCTCATGCATGGGTTTCAATCATGTCATTCTATTAAAAGAGTATTTATTAATATTTCGATAATAAAACTTATGGAAATGTTATTAATAAAACGAACTGCGATATACTGCAAGCAAAAGGGTTTATATAAATACAGTCAAAATCTGTTATAACGACATCGAAGGGACTACTCATATTGAGTCGTAAAAACCGATAGTTGTAACAACCGGTGACAGGTATTAATAGGAAAGATATGTATATAACATTCAGCCAGGACCTTTGATTTTGGTCAATTTAACCGGTATGTTGTTCTAAACGATGTCGCCATAAACGGTTTTGACTGTATATATTTTTTAGATCAAAAGCTTACCTATGAAGTTGATAGCAACCTGGATCACTCCCTTTTCGTATTTTGTGGTAGGGAATTCCCTCGTGAAGATTTTTCAACACCTTTGGCATTCTTATTTTTTTATATCATAAAAAGCGATATCTATAAATTATAAAATTATGTCAATCGATGTTTAAATATCACCTAGCAACCATGAATTTATTTATTGCAAAGAGTACAATCATTTATATACAGAAAAAGAAAGCCCTCTCAACGATTTTTTTGTCACCCTAAAAGAACTAACGGCATCTCTCGATATACCCCATATACTAATTTTATATGTATATGTGTGTGTGTGTATAAGCGTTGGTAAGATCCGAATATGTTTGAACTTTACCGTACAAGGAACCATAATATGTGGATTTCGCAAAAATGTACTTTTAGGGAGAAAATCAACACTGCCGGTGTATCGACGCGACACTAGACCTACAAAAATATTAGCTTACGTCCCCTCACTACAGCTATCTGACTAATATTTATGTAGGTACTATAAAAATGATTAGAAATTTAAAAAATCTAAAATATGGATTTCGGTGCATTTTGACGATTCTAGTGAAATAGTGGATTTTGCATAGGTTTTATTTAAAAAAATTAAATTTTGAACTGGTCACCCCGAAAAATAAATTGTTGCACACTTCTATAAAAGGGTCACCCCGTGTTAAATGTCATAATAACCCGCTTTGAAATTGAAATATTTTGTAATTTTGTTTTTTTTATTAGAAATAAAAAGCCTGATTTTTTAATGTGCCCTTGTTACGGTGTTAGTGAATTATAATATGAAGTAACTATCGAAGTTACTCAGTGTATTTATTTAATAATTTTTAGTTTATTATGTAAGAGGTTATCCGAAAAAGTTGAAGACTTGTTAAAAAGAAAAGTATAATTTTTCATAATGACTGGTTCATCAGAAGATAAACCGAAATCTGCGAACTTTTATGTGGCGTCGTTAGTTGTGAGTGAATTATTTTTTTAATTAATAAATACTTAGATTCAGTAATGATGCAACATAAGATAAAATGATTTTATTACTTCCTGATTATTGTGTATTCACTTTATTTTAATTGCCCTTGAAAAACTAAGTCTATGCTGTAAAAAAAAGATTAACTTGACATTGAAAAGTTTTGAGCGTCTTTCCTAAATTCAATTTAGACTACGACTTAGTAAGTTTTTTTTAAATTCGAGCGGGCAAAGTCGCCGGCAGTAGTAGAAATATATTTCTATTAAGAAGTAGAAACAAGTTTATAGTATTAATAAAGTTTGTTGTTTTATACATTTTGTTATCCAGGGTGGTGCACTGGCTGGTATATCAGTAGATCTGACATTATATCCTCTGGACACATTGAAGACTCGTTTGCAGAGTGAGCAAGGCTTCCAGAAGGCAGGAGGCTTCAGGGGGGTGTATAAAGGTTAGAACTAAAAAAAAAAACTGACATGCAAATTTTTATTCCCATAGAAAATTTCAAAAATTTCACAGGAACAACTTGATGCTAAATTTCTTCATTTTTGTGAAACCTCTGTTTATTTCCTGCAGATATATCCCAGCTGAGTCTTCCACAGACTATCACTACCATGTGATACCACCTACAAAATTTTGAAAGGGATCTATAAAAAAAAATCACAGAATATCTAATTTTCCATATTTAATTTCCAGGTTTGTCAACAGTTGCAACCACATCTATGCCAACAACTGCACTATTCTTTGTGAGTTATGAAGCCACTAAGAATGTTATACAACCTTTAGTGTTGCCGCAGTATGCTCCTTTGGTACATATGTTTGCGGCCAGCATTGGTGAATTGGTAATTTTGTTTTATTATTTTTTATATATTAAAAATTCTTTATTGTAATTAATATTTTTCTAGAAAATACTTTTAAGATTAAGCTTTTTATTATTTGAAGCTACTATTTTTTTTATTTGGTTGTGACGTCAAATCATCACATCTATTGCCAAGTAGCGTAAGCCTAGATCTTGTAATGGTTACAACAAATATTATTGAATTTGTGTACAACAACTAGTTGTCGCCCGCGCCCCTATCCGCGCGAAATTCCAGACTATGTTCTACATCTGTGCCAAATTTCATCAAGATCCGTTGAGCCGTTCCGGAGATACCTTCAAACAAACATATATCTAAACATTTGCATTTATAATATTAGTAAAATAGCTGGCAACTCTTTCTCTATGTCTATCTCCATGCTTTTCTGTCTTCCTGTTTTATTTGTAGTCTACTCTTTCTAGTATTTAATGCTGTATATTTTTTTTCAGTTAGCATGTGTAATTAGAGTACCAACAGAAATAGCGAAACAAAGAAAACAAACATATGTAGGTTTAAAGAAAATAAGTGCTATATCAATATTAATGAAAGCGTATAAAGCGGATGGGTTTAGAAATGGTCTTTACCGTGGATTCTTTTCTACTGTAGCTAGAGATATACCGTTCAGTTTGATTGAATTACCGATATGGGAGCTGTTGAAGACAATTGTTAAGGATCGGAATGATGGTGTGATCACTGGTTTCCAGGTTAGTTATATTGTTTATTCAATAGAAATGTGAAAAATTCAGAACTAAGTTTTTCTCCGCCACTCATGTCCTTGTGAGAAAACGTAATAATTAACCTATGTGTTCTTCCCGAGTATGTTCTATATTTGTGGCAATTTTCACCGAGGTCCATGTAGCTGTTCTGGAGATAATCTTTTAACAAACATCCATATATCCATACATCCATAATATTAGTAAGAAGATTAATTAGACATGTCCATAGACCAGAAATAACATTGTCGGGTAATGAAATGTGTAAATAAAATTTCATATTTCCATTTAATTTCTGTAGTCTTATCAGCTCTAGAGGGACATAGAAGGAGTACATATATTCAAAGTTTTTTTTTATCTAATTTGTTTTACCTCAACAGAGTGCTCTTTGCGGTTCAATAGCGGGTGGTTTTACAGCCGCGGTAACAACACCCTTAGATCTAGCCAAGACTCGTATCATGCTCGCCGAAGATTATGCGGAGACCAGAAAGTTACGTATCCGACCGGTCCTGACCAGTATATACATGGAGTCAGGTCTTCGTGGTCTTTACGCGGGTTTTTTGCCTAGAATGATGGCGTTTACTTTAGGTGGTTTTGTTTATTTTGGTGTTTATGATGATTCAAAGAGATTAGTTGAAAATTTGTTGAATAGTTGATGACCATAAAGTTATTTAGAGTCGAACCTAGATAAGCGAGATTCACCACGATATTTGTCTCGCTTATAGAGTTTCTCGCTCATAGAAGACACCGTCACCGGACAATAACTCTCGCTTATCTAAGTTTTTCACTTATCCAGGGTCGAGATTAGTCTATATTTCAGCAATGCTTACCTTTAAGGTTATTGTAATGTATGAAAAAAAATGAATTGTGGTATTTTTTGTTTTAATTTAAATAAAGTAAGGTATTTAAATGATTTTTTTTTTACTTTGTGTAATATAAGGATTTAAGGAACGAATTTTTTGTCAAAGTACGGGTAAATTATGTGTGGTATATATTTTCATGAATGTTGTATGTACCCTAGTTTAAGGTTTTACTTTATTAAGTAGAAATGTTGTTGTATTTATATGATAAATATATGTTGTTATAATATTTTGTTTCATTTCTTTAGAATATCAAAGCATTTAATATTATCATAAATATAAAATTCTCGTGTCACGGGGTTCGTTAACTTGAACTCCTCCGAAACGGTTTGACCGATTCTCATGAAATTTTGTGAGCATATTCAGTAGGTCTGAGAATCGGCCAACATCTATTATTCATACCCCCCCCCCCCCATTTAGTTTTTTTTTAACTGTCGGTCCTATAAGTATGATTCCAAAATCTGCTCCATATTACTTGTCGTTTCTGGTGATTATTTCTTGCAACACTGAAATATCTTACAAAGTAAAAATTGCTTTAAATTAAAAATGATAAATTGTTAAAATTTGTTAAATATATTTTATTATTGAAAATACAATCTTTATACATTTTTATTTTAATATTTTTTTTACATTTATAACCTAAAAATAATAAATCTACAACTTTTTAGTTCGTGTTTTGACAGATTGTTTGGCGCGCATTTTTTGGTTGCGATCAATGAATTACGAAAATTTTATTCCGATTTTTAAATCGATCACAACCAAAAGAAAAAAAACGCGGAATATGTTTATTTTAAAAGATATAATAATATATTTATGTGATAATATATCGAAGAGTAAATATCGAATTATCTCGAAAACTCTAAACTGTGCACGTCTTAAATGAAAAAAAGATGTGACAGTTCTACAAGTCATTAAAAAAAAACAGAATTTGCCTGATATTTTTTGGGAGTTTAAGATTTTTTAACGCGATGTATTAAATACGTTGCCATTGCAGACATTTCAAAAAAAAACTTTCTTGTCTCTGTTTTTCACAAGATATTAGTACAAAAGACCACGGTATTATTTTTACATCATTATTTATGAGAAATAAAACTGTATGATTGAATAATCCAGTCAATAATTATAATAAAAAACCAAAAATATTCGAGACATTTAATAATTAATTTGAATAAGGTTTTAATAATTTGTTCAGAAGTAAAAGAAAAAAAACAAAATTAAAAACGAAAATATATTAATTAACATTTAAATAATAAAGAATATAAATCTTTCCTTTGGACAATCATAGCCAGAATTTCTAATTATATATTTAGTTATCTAAATATATAACAGTTGCAAATTCCGATCTTAAAAACATTCCGATCACCATAAAAAATATTAAAATAATAATCACATTTAATAAAAGACTTTATATACCTTTAATAATGACTTAGGTAATAATTTTCACTTAAGAAAGACAAATTTTATTTTTAAAATATTTTTTTTTTAATTTCTCAGAACAAACAGTTAATTGACAGTTTAAAAAAAAGTAAACGTCATTGTGTAATATTTTGGCGCGTATATTAAAATTGAAGATTTTATTGATACAGTTTTAATTTTTATACAATTTAAAGTTATTTTTTTACTAATATTTATATTATTGATAAGTTGGTGTTAACTTCTGTAATAAAATAAAATTGTAGGTCGGTAAAACAGTTTCGAAAATGGAAAAAGCGGCAAACTCACATAGTGCTCTTTTTACCGACGTATCGATAAAAATTTTTAATAAAAAAAAACAATGCGTATATTTATTAATACATATTTTAATATGGAAATGAGAGAAATTAACAAGGACCTAACGAGGAATAAAATATTCGATGGAGATATCCTGTTTTACCGACATTCATCTGTATGACTGGGAGGGAAACGTAATTTGAAACTGTTTTACCGACGGTGTAGAACTGTTTTACCGACGGTGTCGAACTGTTTTACCGACGTTGCTAGACTGTTTTACCGACGTACGGTGCACATTATCTGTGCGTGAGGTTGATATGGTTGTGTGAGAGCGTGGCGGCGGCGCGGCGGAAGGGGTTCCAGGAGGGAGCTCGGCGCGGGCTGCGCGGGGAGTGGGAGCGCGGGGTTCGTCCAGAAGTCGCCGTGGAGCCGCTAGAGGCGCTGGACGCGCCCGACACGGAGCCCTGCTGTGACCCGCGCTGACCCCCCACCTCGTTACCACGGACCCTCGGCTGTACACGTATAACTTTATTTCATGTTATATCACAATTTATAAAAATAAATTCCAGTTTGATAATTCTACATATTCCTGAGAAAAAGGGTCTTGATAGATAGACTGACGAACATCCTATAAGACAGTGATTGTCAAACTTATTTCTTTCACCGTCCTCTTTGAAAATCAATTATATTTTAGAGCCCCCTAATTTTATTCAGCCCTAAAACTTAAAAACCACAATTTTATTACTTTAATTAATTTTAATGCCCCCAATATTTTGGGCCCCTTATCCTAGGCTTCAAATGCCCCCAAGGGGGCGTTATCGTCCACTTTGAGAAACACTGCTATAAGAGTACCATTTTTTCCTTTTTAGGAACAGAAACCTAAAAATGACTGATTTTCGTTGATAATATAAAAGTTAATTGCTGAAATAGTTTGTATAAGTGTAAGGTACCTTGTGGCAGGTGTCCATGGGTGTGGCGAGGCGCAGTGTGAGCGCGGGTCCCGCCTGCTGTATGAGGCGCACCACCTCGCCGTGTGAGCTCCACTTCACGTCTGTCTCCCCGATCGATATTATGAAGTCACCTTCACGCATGCCACCAATCTGAACATAGATGGCGTTGTTGTCGATTTGAAACACACTCGTGTTATGTTCCCTTAAGGCATACTATTTTTTGACTTTATTGTTTAACTAGCTTTTACCCGCGACTCCGTCCGCGCGGAAGAAAAAAATAGAAAACGGGTTAAAAAATTATCCTATGTCCGTTTCCTGGTTCTAAGCTACCTGCCCACCAATTTTCAGTCAAATCGATTCAGCCGTTCTTGAGTTATAAATAGTGTAACTAACACAACTTTCTTTTATATATACAGATAGATATAGATTACGAATTGTCATCTAAGTTTAGAACCTTATGTTTTAATTGGAGCTAGATGAAAATATAATCAAAGTTATTGGTAATTAATATTACTAATGGATGTATGGATGTTTGTTTGAAGCTATCTCCTGAACGGCTCAATGTATCTTGATGAAATTTGGCATATATGTAGAGCTTAGTCTGGAAGAACACATAGACAACTAATAAAGTTTTTTTTTTAAATTTTGCATGGACGGAATCGCGGGCGACAGCTAGTTAATTACAAAAATAGAAATGAATGTTAAGAAGGAGAAAAAGAGCGATATGTAACTTACATCAGCCAATGAGTTAGGTTCAACTGCGGCGATAACCACAGGCGCGTCTCCTCTCACTGTAAACCCGAAACCTTCCTCATCTTTGTTATTGGCCATGTTATATTCACTCGCCACTCTTCTCAACTCCTTCCGTTCTCTTTCTCTTCCGTTCTTCAACTTGGATTCCTTCTCCATCTCATAATCGTATCGATCGTATTCGATAACTTTATGATGATAGTCGTAGTTATTATTATTATAACTGTTTATATAGACGCCATTTTGTTTCGTAACTCTCTTTTCATCTAGAATCTTCTCGTCTCTTATTTGGTTGTAGTATGTGCTGTTATCTTCGGAATGGTCTCGCTTGTCGCTCGGTCGTCTTCTTAGTTTGTCTTCTTCCTTGCCGTTTCTTCTGTCCCGTCGTGCTTCTCTTCTCTTCTCCGTGTTCTTCTGAAGTTGGATGAGACGGGGAGCGCTCCAGTGTCGTTTCGCGGAAAAGACTGCGATGGGTCCCAGGGATTTGAATAAATCTTCAACGCGATGTTGAGCGAAGTCAGGTGGTGTTAATGCTAGTTCAAATTTAGATGCAGCTGTGGAACATTTCGTAGAAATAAATATTTCAAATTTAATAAATCAATCAATTACACTAATCTTCTATATATATAGTCAGAAAGTCGTGTTAGTTACACTATTTATAACTCAAGATCGGTCGAACTGATTTATCTGAAAATTGTTGGGGAGGTAGCTTAGAACTAGGAGACGGACATAGGATAATTTTTACCACGTTTTCTATTTTTTTTATTCCGCGCGGACGGAGTCGCGGGTAAAAGCTAGTAATCTATATATATAAAAATTAATCGCTGTTCGTTAGTCTCACTAAAACTGAGAACGGCTGAACTGATTTATCTTATCTTAGTCTTGAAATGTTCGTGGAGGTCTAGGGAAGGTTTAAAAGGCGAGAAAAAATTCATACCGCTATTAAGTTTTTTTTAACTGCGCGCGCACGGAGTCGCGGGCGACAGCTAGTTTTAGAAATATACAAACGAAACTTGAGTCAAACACAAACAAATATAAACTGCTTAAGTATTTTGGATGAACAGGAACTTTTATCATCGTGTTTTAATACGTCGTCAGCGCCATCTATCCGTGACTTTTTAAAGATGTATTGTAATGTAACGTACGCAATATGGCGGGCGCGTCTATAATGTCAGCGAAGTCGGGCTCCTCTCGGCCTCCCCGCGCCCGCGCCGCTCGCTCGCGCTGCGCCGTCACACAACGAGACAGCGCCTCCTTGCCACGGAGCTCTCTGCCATACATACATACATACATAAAATGCTATAAAACTGGAGATAATGTATAGTATTAGTAATTACTAACATTATTTTTGGGTATCATGAAATCTGTGTTCTCTAAATCCTTATTAAGTCGCAAAATTTAATCGCCCAAATTTAAAAAGTGGGCGATAACGCCCCCTTAGAGGCGTTTGAAACCTAGGAGGGGGCGATAAGAAGCCCAAAAAATGAGGGTCATTGAAATTAATTAAAGTAATGAATTTGTGGTTTTTAAGTTTTAGGGCTGAATAAAAATTAGGGGCGCTATGAAATATAATTGATTTTCAAAGGGGGCGGTGAAAGAAAATAAGTTTGACAATCACTGGTTTAGATGGATGTTTGTTTGAAGGTATCCCCAAAACTACTTAACAGATTTAGATGAAATTTGGCACAGATGTAGAACATAATCTAGAAAAACACATAGGGCACTTATTACAGTATTTTATTCCGTGTGAACAGAGTTATAGAATAGTTTGAAATAAGTTGCTAGTAACTGAACCTGCACATCCTCTGTAGCCGCAAAGCTTCTTCGTATAGTGCTAGTGCTTCTGCAAGATGTGCGCGACCCAGCGCTATTGGTTCTACCTCGGATACGCTATTATTGGACCCTAGGGAAAAAAAGAGAAATTTGAAGGTAATTAATTTGAAAAAAAAGGCCAAATGGAAGGACAATAGCAAAATATTTGTTAATGAAAAAAGTTGGAGCGTTGGTGATTCAAAGGTTAAGCGTTTGACTTGTTATCTGTAAATTCCGGGTTCGAAGTCCTAATGTATTAATGTTTTTTTAAATTTCCGATATACTCGGATGGGTTCTATGTATAAAGGTTAAACTAACAAATTGTTGATTTTTACTTTTTTTATATTAAAATCTACCTCTTAAGCCGCGTTCACATTTGCCTGACGTGTTGTGTCGTGACGCTTTCTGTCGTGATGGCTACTGTTCACATCTATGTGACGCGTTATGACGCATTTTTAATCAGTTCCGTTATAGCTCTCAGAGTTTACACATTCGCAATGTTTTTTCATGAATCATACGATACAGATTCAGATTATGAAGAAGATATGCAGTGATTGGCACTGGCAACACTTCTAATAAAACAAAGAAAGAGAAGAAGATATTGGATACATCCAGTAAATACAAAAAGAGAGACTAAAGGCGAGTTTCATTGTCTCGTTAAAGAGCTTGAGAGTGATGCTGAAAAATTTCATCAGTATTTTAGAATGTCTAACTTCTGACGCGTCACAACACAACACGTGCGCGTGCACACTAGTCCGACCCGCTGTGTCGTGTCGCTGCGCCGTCCCCCGCACCTCACCCAACTGACGCGGACCGGGATCGCTACTGACGCGACACGACACAAGCCATCACGACACACTGCGTCAGAGAAGTGTGCACGCAACCATATTAATTGTATGAGACCGATACCTTTCTGACGCATCACGACACAACACGTCAGGCAAATGTGAATGCGGCTTTAGTTTAGTTAACAACATAAACTAAACACATATACACATTTACATATATAAATGTGTATTTTGTTGCTGAAGTAAAAAGGTCAATGCGGCTTATTTTCCTATATCGTTGAAACTTTGAAAGCATCTCCTGAAAAATTGTCAATTTGTACATTGACCCTTATTTGTAGGAGACATCGATATGTGTGAAGTCAACCCGCACTTGAGCATTGACTATATCCTAGTCAGCCCTAAGTAAGGGTAGGCTGCAAGTCCCTCAGTACTGATGTATAGTGAGCTGATGATGATGATGATGATGATGATGAATGTATTCAGGAGAATGTTACCCTGTGTGCGATCAGGCGCGTGTAGCTGTGCGAGGCGGTCTGCAGCTCGTGGTCCTGGAGACTGCAGCAGCGCTACGCCGCAGTACTGATGTATAGTGAGCTGATGATGATGATGATGATGATGAATGTATTCAGGAGAATGTTACCCTGTGTGCGATCAGGCGCGTGTAGCTGTGCGAGGCGGTCTGCAGCTCGTGGTCCTGGAGACTGCAGCAGCGCTACGCCGCAGTACTGATGTATAGTGAGCTGATGATGATGATGATGATGATGAATGTATTCAGGAGAATGTTACCCTGTGTGCGATCAGGCGCGTGTAGCTGTGCGAGGCGGTCTGCAGCTCGTGGTCCTGGAGACTGCAGCAGCGCTACGCCGCAGTACTGATGTATAGTGAGCTGATGATGATGATGATGATGATGATGTATGTATTCAGGAGAATGTTACCCTGTGTGCGATCAGGCGCGTGTAGTTGTGCGAGGCGGTCTGCAGCTCGTGGTCCTGGAGACTGCAGCAGCGCTACGCCGCAGTACTGATGTATAGTGAGCTGATGATGATGATGATGATGAATGTATTCAGGAGAATGTTACCCTGTGTGCGATCAGGCGCGTGTAGCTGTGCGAGGCGGTCTGCAGCTCGTGGTCCTGGAGACTGCAGCAGCGCTACGCCGCAGTACTGATGTATAGTGAGCTGATGATGATGATGATGATGATGATGAATGTATTCAGGAGAATGTTACCCTGTGTGCGATCAGGCGCGTGTAGCTGTGCGAGGCGGTCTGCAGCTCGTGGTCCTGGAGACTGCAGCAGCGCTACGCCGCAGTACTGATGTATAGTGAGCTGATGATGATGATGATGATGATGATGAATGTATTCAGGAGAATGTTACCCTGTGTGCGATCAGGTGCGTGTAGCTGTGCGAGGCGGTCTGCAGCTCGTGGTCCTGGAGACTGCAGCAGCGCTACGCCGCAGTACTGATGTATAGTGAGCTGATGATGATGATGATGATGATGAATGTATTCAGGAGAATGTTACCCTGTGTGCGATCAGGCGCGTGTAGCTGTGCGAGGCGGTCTGCAGCTCGTGGTCCTGGAGACTGCAGCAGCGCTACGCCGCAGTACTGATGTATAGTGAGCTGATGATGATGATGATGATGAATGTATTCAGGAGAATGTTACCCTGTGTGCGATCAGGTGCGTGTAGCTGTGCGAGGCGGTCTGCAGCTCGTGGTCCTGGAGACTGCAGCAGCGCTACGCCGCAGTACTGATGTATAGTGAGCTGATGATGATGATGATGATGATGAATGTATTCAGGAGAATGTTACCCTGTGTGCGATCAGGCGCGTGTAGCTGTGCGAGGCGGTCTGCAGCTCGTGGTCCTGGAGACTGCAGCAGCGCTACGCCGCAGTACTGATGTATAGTGAGCTGATGATGATGATGATGAATGTATTCAGGAGAATGTTACCCTGTGTGCGATCAGGCGCGTGTAGCTGTGCGAGGCGGTCTGCAGCTCGTGGTCCTGGAGACTGCAGCAGCGCTACGCCGCAGTACTGATGTATAGTGAGCTGATGATGATGATGATGATGATGAATGTATTCAGGAGAATGTTACCCTGTGTGCGATCAGGCGCGTGTAGCTGTGCGAGGCGGTCTGCAGCTCGTGGTCCTGGAGACTGCAGCAGCGCTACGCCGCAGTACTGATGTATAGTGAGCTGATGATGATGATGATGATGATGAATGTATTCAGGAGAATGTTACCCTGTGTGCGATCAGGCGCGTGTAGCTGTGCGAGGCGGTCTGCAGCTCGTGGTCCTGGAGACTGCAGCAGCGCTACGCCGCAGTACTGATGTATAGTGAGCTGATGATGATGATGATGATGATGAATGTATTCAGGAGAATGTTACCCTGTGTGCGATCAGGCGCGTGTAGCTGTGCGAGGCGGTCTGCAGCTCGTGGTCCTGGAGACTGCAGCAGCGCTACGCCGCAGTACTGATGTATAGTGAGCTGATGATGATGATGATGATGATGAATGTATTCAGGAGAATGTTACCCTGTGTGCGATCAGGCGCGTGTAGCTGTGCGAGGCGGTCTGCAGCTCGTGGTCCTGGAGACTGCAGCAGCGCTACGCCGCAGTACTGATGTATAGTGAGCTGATGATGATGATGATGATGAATGTATTCAGGAGAATGTTACCCTGTGTGCGATCAGGCGCGTGTAGCTGTGCGAGGCGGTCTGCAGCTCGTGGTCCTGGAGACTGCAGCAGCGCTACGCCGCAGTACTGATGTATAGTGAGCTGATGATGATGATGATGATGAATGTATTCAGGAGAATGTTACCCTGTGTGCGATCAGGCGCGTGTAGCTGTGCGAGGCGGTCTGCAGCTCGTGGTCCTGGAGACTGCAGCAGCGCTACGCCGCAGTACTGATGTATAGTGAGCTGATGATGATGATGATGATGATGATGAATGTATTCAGGAGAATGTTACCCTGTGTGCGATCAGGTGCGTGTAGCTGTGCGAGGCGGTCTGCAGCTCGTGGTCCTGGAGACTGCAGCAGCGCTACGCCGCAGTACTGATGTATAGTGAGCTGATGATGATGATGATGATGATGAATGTATTCAGGAGAATGTTACCCTGTGTGCGATCAGGCGCGTGTAGCTGTGCGAGGCGGTCTGCAGCTCGTGGTCCTGGAGACTGCAGCAGCGCTACGCCGCAGTACTGATGTATAGTGAGCTGATGATGATGATGATGATGAATGTATTCAGGAGAATGTTACCCTGTGTGCGATCAGGCGCGTGTAGCTGTGCGAGGCGGTCTGCAGCTCGTGGTCCTGGAGACTGTAGCAGCGCTACGCCGCAGTACTGATGTATAGTGAGCTGATGATGATGATGATGATGATGATGAATGTATTCAGGAGAATGTTACCCTGTGTGCGATCAGGCGCGTGTAGCTGTGCGAGGCGGTCTGCAGCTCGTGGTCCTGGAGACTGCAGCAGCGCTACGCCGCAGTACTGATGTATAGTGAGCTGATGATGATGATGATGATGATGAATGTATTCAGGAGAATGTTACCCTGTGTGCGATCAGGCGCGTGTAGCTGTGCGAGGCGGTCTGCAGCTCGTGGTCCTGGAGACTGCAGCAGCGCTACGCCGCAGTACTGATGTATAGTGAGCTGATGATGATGATGATGATGATGATGAATGTATTCAGGAGAATGTTACCCTGTGTGCGATCAGGCGCGTGTAGCTGTGCGAGGCGGTCTGCAGCTCGTGGTCCTGGAGACTGCAGCAGCGCTACGCCGCAGTACTGATGTATAGTGAGCTGATGATGATGATGATGATGATGATGAATGTATTCAGGAGAATGTTACCCTGTGTGCGATCAGGCGCGTGTAGCTGTGCGAGGCGGTCTGCAGCTCGTGGTCCTGGAGACTGCAGCAGCGCTACGCCGCAGTACTGATGTATAGTGAGCTGATGATGATGATGATGATGAATGTATTCAGGAGAATGTTACCCTGTGTGCGATCAGGCGCGTGTAGCTGTGCGAGGCGGTCTGCAGCTCGTGGTCCTGGAGACTGCAGCAGCGCTACGCCGCAGTACTGATGCGCCAATGCTGGTAATATTATAAATGCGAATGTTTAGATGGATGGATGGATGTTTGTTTGAAGGTATC